>NC_053435.1:51858825-51945843 GCF_007990345.1 Gossypium hirsutum
CTAATGATAGTGGCAAGTATGAGTCTCTTTCGATGCTCAAATGATTAAATCAATTTATTTGTTAAATAAGCTCAAGAGCAAAGGGGAACTAAATCCGATAAAGGGAAGGAAAAAGTGGTCGAATAGCCATCGGAATCGTTCGACAACATCCGAGGTAAGTTCTTGAGTAATAGAGCTTAAATTATGATTTGATTAGATCATGTTTTAAGCAAATCAAAATCATGCTCTTTGTGTGTGGCTATTGAGCCGAAATTGCAAGAGTGATAAGTGTCTTGTGTTTGAGTTTTGCTAATGAAAATGAAATACGAATGTGTCATGATTATTGTTAAATGTGCATGGTTATTCGAATGATGTCCGGGCTAAGTCTCGAAGGCTTTGTGCTAAGTGACCATATCCGGACTAAGATCCGAAGGTATTTGTGCGAGTTACTAATTCCGGGCTAAGCCCGAAGGCATTGGTGCGAGTTACTAAATCCGGGTTAATCCGAAGGCATTTGTGCGAGTTACTATAACCGGGCTATGTCCGAAGGCATTTGAACGAGTAGCTATATCCGGTTAAATTCCGAAGGCACGTGATTCAGGAATGAATGATCTTGCTGTAAAATTTCAGTTAATACGCTTGTAACATCCCAACATTGAGGTATGTTTCGTATGTGCTTTGAATTAGTGCCCTTACAAATAAGTATTCGCTCAGTTGATAAATGAGCTACCGGCCTTTGGCTAAGTTGATCTTTGTGTATGAATATAAGGGTTGGTAATGTGAAGTAAGTATGATATTGAAAATTGTGCATATGAAATTATCTGTTTAGCTACATGAATGCTATACTTTGGTTGTGTCTAAATTCTTTGCTCAAAACTTACTAAGCATTTAATGCTTACTCCGTTTCTTTGATTCTCTGTTTATAGATTTGGGTTCTTCAGCTATCGGACTCGGGATTTTGAAGTCGAAGTCGCCCACACTATCAAAGCTCCTTTTGGTATACTTTTGGTTGAACTTTGAAATGGCATGTATAGGACCACCCTTTTGTTGTTGGTCATGAACCCTTCGGTATTGTGTAAATTTGGATAGCCATGCGAAAATGGCTTAAATATACTTTGATCATAGCATTATAGTCGTTTTGTATGTTGTCCGTCGAGAGGTATGGAAATGTTGGGAACGGTTAGCCATGGGAATGGTTATTCATGATCACTTTTGATATATGTATGACAAACTCTAGTTGATCTATGAAGGATCATGAAATAGGTAAAGTTTACCTTAAAAATAGATGCTGGCAGCAGTAGTGATGTGGCTGTGAAAAATCACTAAAAATAGTAGGAATGTAATTAAATAGTGAATAAATTATGTAATCGAACCTTGATGAATCTATTTTCATAGGAAAGTAACGAAACGTTCATATGAACAGTATATTATGAGATGCTAAAGTTTTCGTGAGAGGGTCAAAACAGTTTCTGGATCCCCTGATCTGACTTTGGAAATTCATTATAAATTAACCAGAGACATTTAGAAGTCATGCCATATATGTATAGATTACTCTTTGAGTCTAGTTTCTAAAGAAACAAACGGCATCAGTATTGAAGCCCTGTACAGGGAGATATCCAAATCGTAATGCATGAAGGCAGTGTAGTCGCACCCTGTAACAGGGGAGATTTTAACTAATAAACTGTACTAATTGGCCAGACCAAAAATTCTAGAAAAAAATATGTAGATGGACATATGAGTCTAGTTTCATGGAAAAATTACGAAACTGATTTTCGAGTTTTAGAAGTCAAGATATGATTTTTAAGGTGACAGTGACACAGTTAGCCAACTGCCTGGAAATTTTTAAAATGGACTGTAAGAGTAAATGAATTAAGTCGGTTAGCACCTCGTGTTCGACTCCGGCAACGGTCTCGGGTACGGGGCGTTACAATTTCATTGGTATCAGAGCTACGGTTTAGTCGATTCTAGGACTACCGTAATACGTTTGGGACTAGCTATACATGCCATTATGTGATTTATTGATAGTGTCGTGATTTCTGACATTTGAATTTGTGTTTATTTATAGTAATGGATCCCGATCCCAACCGAGCGATAGCTGATGATGTGGAGAGTGTGGCGCCTGCTCCCGCACAAGGGACAGCGCCGGTGGGCTCTCAACCTATTGCTAGCAATCCGAATGATGAGGCTAGGCAAGCTTTTTATAGCGTGATGAATGATTGGTTCAACCAATACATTCGAACTAATACGGCTATTCCACAACCTCCATTCCCGACTAATACAACCCCCGCACCTACAATACCTCCGATAACTGACCAAATAAGGTCAAATAAGCCCCCAGTTGACAGAATCTGAAAACACGGGGCTATTGAATTTAAAGCTACAGACAGCGATGATGCCGAGCAAGCTGAATTTTGGTTGGACAACACTATCCGGGTACTCGACGAGCTATCTTGCACACCCGATGAGTGCCTAAAGTGTACTATCTCCTTGCTACGTGATTCTGCCTACTATTGGTGGAATACGTTGACTTTTGTTGTGCCTAGAGAGCAAGTAACTTGGGAGTTTTTCCAAACCGAGTTTCGAAAAAAGTATATCAGTCAGAGATTCATTAACCAAAAACGGAAGGAATTTCTTGAACTCAAACAAGGTTCCATGTCGGTTACCGACTATGAACGAAAATTTGTGAGGCTTAGCAGGTATACGCGAGAATGCATTTCTTCAAAAGCTGTGATGTGTAAACGTTTCGAGGATGGACTAAATGATGATATAAAGCTGTATGTTGGCATCTTGGAAATCCGAGAATTTGTGGTACTTGTTGAGCGAGCTTGTAAAGCCGAGGAGCTAAGTATGGAGAAAAGAAAAGCTGATATGGGAGCAAAGGAGTTTCGTAAGAGGTCTTCGGGGAAGCCCTTCCCACAGTCATCGAAGAAATTTAGAGATGACTTAGGCCGGTCTAGGGACAGTTCAGGTTTCTCTAGACGAGATCGCGATCGACCCCCTATGAGCACACGAGTAACTTCGGTTGCCAGTGTTGGAAATGATCGTCGGGACAGAATGGAATGTCGATATTGCGGTAAATGGCATTCGGGGAGTTGTAGATTCCATGACCGCTCCTGTTACAAGTGCGGATCAGTTGACCACTTCATTAAAGATTGCCCGAGGTTGTCTGAACAGAATGTAAATCAGAGTGGGAAACCGGGTGCTACCACTGCTCGGGGTAGACCGTCTAGAAACACGGGCAATGCTAGTGGCGGTCAGAGAGGATCTAGAGATGCTACAACCAGATCTGAGGCTCGTGCGCCTGCTAGAGCTTATGCTATACGTGCCCGCGAGGATGCTTCTTCGCCTGATGTTATTACCGGTACTTTTACTCTCTTTGATACTAATGTAATTGCTTTGATTGACCCCGGTTCTACTCATTCTTATATATTTGAAACCTTAGCATCCAGTAAGACTTTACCTATTGAGTCTACTGAGTTCGTAATTCGGGTGTCAAATCCCTTGGGTCGTTACGTGCTTGTCGACAAAGTGTGTAAGAAATGTCCCCTAGTAATTCGAGGTTCCTCTTTTTCGGCGGACTTGATGCTTCTGCCGTTTGATGAATTTGATATTATTCTCGGTTTGGATTGGTTGATCGTGCATGATGCGGTTGTGAATTGCAAAAGCAAGACTATTGATTTGAGGTGCGCAAATAACGAAGTAATCCAAGTTGAGTCTACGGACTTGGATGGGTTGCCAGCTGTAATATCCTCAATGTTGGCTCAGAAATATGTAAGAAAGGGGTATGAAGCATACCTTGCGTATGTACTTGATAACAAGGAATTAGAAAAGAAACTTGAGTCGGTACGGTACCAGTAATTTGTGAATACCCGGATGTTTTTCCCGAAGAATTATCGGGTTTACCACCTGTTCGGGAAATAGAGTTTGGCATCGAACTGGTACCTGGGACCACACCGATTTCGATAGCTCCGTATCGTATGGCACCAACGGAATTAAAGGAGTTGAAAGCTCAGTTGCAAGCATTGGTGGATAGAGGTTTCGCTCGCCCGAGTTTTTCACCTTGGGGTGCACCAGTGTTGTTTGTGAAAAAGAAGGACGGAACCATGAGGTTGTGCATCGACTATCGTCAGCTTATAAAGTGACAATAAAGAACAAATATCCGTTACCGCGTATCGATGATTTGTTCGATCAACTGAAGGGAGCCTCAGTGTTCTCAAAAATAGATTTGAAATCGGGCTATTATCAGTTGCGAATTCGAGATTTGGACATACCCAAAACTGCCTTCAGAACGAGATATGGTCACTACGAGTTCTTAGTGATGCCGTTTGGGCTCACTAATGCCCCTGCGATATTTATGGATTTGATGAATCTGATCTTCAAACCATATTTGGATCGGTTCGTAGTTGTGTTCATTGATGACATCTTGGTCTATTCAAGAGATGAGACCGAACATGTTGAGCACCTGAGATTAGTGTTACAAATTTTACGGGATAAGCAGTTATATGCCAAGTTCAGTAAATGTGAGTTTTGGTTACGAGAAGTTAGCTTTTTGGGTCATGTAGTATCTGTATCGGGCATTCGAGTTGATCCGAGCAAATTTTCAGCCATACTTAACTGGAAGCCTCCAAGAAATATTACCGAAGTTCGGAGCTTCCTAGGGCTCGCCGGTTATTACCGACGATTTGTAAAAGGTTTCTCGATGATAGCCACACCAATGACGAAGCTACTTCAAAAGGATGTTAAGTTCGAATGGACGGAGAAATGTCAGAAAAGTTTCGATCAACTGAAAACTTATTTGACTGAAGCTCCAATTTTAGTGCAACCCGAATCAGGCAAAGAGTTTGTCATTTATAGTGACGCATCCCTACTTGGGTTGGGTTGCGTATTGATGCAAGAAGGTCGAGTTGTGGCCTATGCGTCGAGACAATTGAAGCCACACGAGAGAAATTATCCGACCCATGATCTCGAACTAGCCGCCATCGTATTTGCTTTGAAAATATGGCGACATTATTTGTTTGGTGAGAAGTGCCATGTATTTTCGGATTACAAAAGTCTCAAATATTTGATGACCCAGCGAGACTTGAATCTGCGACAAAGGCGTTGGCTTGAATTGTTGAAAGATTATGAGCTTGTCATTAATTATCACCCGGGAAAGGCTAATGTGGTTGCGGACGCCTTAAGCCGGAAATCACTGTTTACTTTGCGAGCGATGAATGTACACTTGTCTGTTCTACCCGACAATGTGTTAGTAGCTAAATTAAAAGCCAAACCATTATTGATTCATCAAATTCGTGAAGCTCAGAAAGTCGATGATGAATTGGTTGCAAAACGGGCTGAGTGTGTTCCGAATAAGGAATCAGAGTTTCAAATTGATGATGATGATTGTTTGAGGTTCAGAAGTCGTTTGTGTGTTCCAAGGAATTCGGAACTCATTTCGATGATTCTGAACGAAGCCCATTGTAGCCGAATGTCAATTCACCCGGGGAGTACGAAAATGTACAACGATTTGAAACGTCGGTTTTGGTGGCATAGTATGAAACGAGACATCTCTGACTTTGTTTCGAGATGTTTAATATGTCAACAAGTGAAAGCGGAACATCAAGTGCCTTCAGGATTACTTCAGCCGATCATGATACCCGAGTGGAAATGGGATCGAGTCACAATGGACTTTGTGTCCGGACTGCCATTGTCAGCAAGTAAGAAGGATGCGATTTGGGTTGTTGTTGATAGACTGACTAAGTCGGCTCACTTTATCCCCGTGCGTATGGATTTTTCATTGGATAAACTAGCTGAATTGTACGTTTCTCAGATTGTGAGATTACACGGGGTACCGATTTCTGTTGTGTCGGATAGAGATCCAAGATTCACCTCGCGATTTTGGAAGAAATTGCAAGAAGCTTTGGGTACCAAGCTGCATTTTAGCACCGCTTTTCATCCACAAACCGATGGTCAATCCGAGCGGGTAATTCAGATACTTGAGGATATGTTGAGATGTTGCATCCTTGAGTTTAGTGGTTCATGGGAACGGTATTTACCATTGATTGAATTCGCTTACAACAATAGTTTTCAATCAAGTATTAAGATGGCACCTTACGAGGCTTTGTACGGGCGTAAATGTCGTACACCATTGTTTTGGACCGAGCTCGGTGAAAGTAAAATTTTCGGAGTGGATTTGATTAAAGATGCTGAACAGAAAGTAAAAGTAATCCGTGAAAGTCTAAAGATAGCCTCAGATCGCCAAAAGTCGTACGCGGATCTGAAACGAAAAGACATTGAGTATCAGGTGGGAGATAAGGTGTTTCTTAAAGTTTCACCTTGGAAAAAGATACTCAGATTTGGGCGTAAGGGCAAATTGAGTCCGAGGTTCATCGGGCCATACGAAATATCCGAACGAGTCGGTCCAGTTGCGTATCGATTGATTTTGCCCCCTGAACTTGAAAAGATTCACGACGTCTTTCATGTTTCGATGCTTCGACGCTATAGATCTGATCCATCGCACATAATTAGCCCATCAGAGGTTGAAATTCAAGCCGATATGAGTTATGAAGAAGAACCGATGCGTATCCTAGCTCGTGAAGTGAAAGAGTTGCGAAACAAAAGGGTTCCGTTAGTAAAGGTGTTATGGCTCAAACACGGGATCGAGGAAGCTACTTGGGAAACCGAGAGCTCGATGAAAGAACGATACCCAAACCTATTTACCGGTAAGATTTTTGGGGACGAAAATTTCTTAAGTGGGGGAGAGTTGTGACAGCCCTAAAGTGACCCTAGTCGGAAAGCGGTCTCGGGACCGCTAGACCGAGTCACCAAATTATTTGAATATGATAATTATTGCCTAAAATATGTGAATATAAATGTGTGAAAGTTTTAAGCTTCGATTTAGTTAATTGCATGTGAATTTAGTTCATAGGACTTATGTGAGAAAATTTAGAAATGTGCTAGGCAAATGCAAGTGGCCTAATAGTGCATGTATTCAAAGGGGTGGACTTGCATGTCAATTTCCCCCCATTTAAGTACTAGTGGCCGGCCATGACAAGGGATGATGGGCAAAACATGTCATGAAACATGTGTTAATGGAAAAATAAAATAAGAAGCATGGGTAATAAAGAAATAGAAAAAAAAAAGAAAGAATGTGTGTGAGTGTTCCCCCCCCCATTGCCGTGAGTTGAAGAAAAGAAAAAAAAAATTTGTTCATCCTTTTTCATTTCTTTTGGCCGAAAATTCTAAGGAAGGAGGAAGGAGTTCTTGCTTCATGTTTGGTTTGGAAGAGGATTAGGAGGAGGTTTGGCCATACTTGTATCTAGATTAAGGTATGTTTGAGGTTGTGCCATGAGATTCATGCATGTTTTCAGTTGCTAGCTTGAGTTCTAATTAGCCCATGGTGCAAATCTTTGCTATGTCATGGGGATGATATTCGGCCTAGGTGGATTTTGTGTTAATGCCATTGCATGCTAAATATGAAGCTTGTTAATGATACATGTGATGGTGGATTGATGACTCTTGGATTTTCCTTTTAGCATTTTTGAGTGAGACATTAAGTTCTTTGTTTAACCATGACCAAAATTGAAATGGTATGGTGTTGTGATGTATTCGGCCATGGTATATCCATAAGTATGATTTATGCTTATTGCATGGTAGGTAAGATTTGTGTTTTGGATTTATGTTCATGTTTAGTTATAATCAACTTTGAGATTCGGCTCTTGCACATATATATATATATATGTTTGCACATGACGTATTGGTATGACATATACAATATCTCAAGGTATATATTTACATATGATGGTGTTTCGGTTATGGAGTACATGATGGATGCGTATTGAGTTATAATATGTAATGCATTAGTTAGTAAAAGGTATGCCATTTGTGTGTGGTATTGAGTATATAATTGGCCTCAACATAGACATGCATAATCGGCCACATGAATGAGTACATAGGTTGATGTGTTGTTCGGCCATAGGTAAACATATTGAAGGCTTTATCTTGACTTAGAAAATTCAGCTAAGGAGAGTATTAACTAATGTGTTGAGTTTGATTCATGATTCCGTACATATGTGACTTTAATGTCTAATGAATATATGTGGGCCAAGTACCTTGAGTTCCTCTTTTCGATGCTCAAATGATTAAATCAATTTATTTGTTAAATTAAGCTCAAGAGCAAAGGGGAATTAAATCCGGTAAAGGGAAGGAAAAAGTGGTCGAATTGCCATCGGAATCGTTCGACAACATCCGAGGTAAGTTCTTGAGTAATAGAGCTTAAATTATGATTTGATTAGATCATGTTTTAAGCAAATCAAAATCATGCTCTTTGTGTGTGGCTATTGAACCGAAATTGCAAGAGTGATAAGTGTCTTGTGTTTGAGTTTTGCTAATGAAAATGAAATACGAATGTGTCATGATTTATTGTTAAATGTGCATGGTTATTCGAATGATGTCCGGGCTAAGTCCCGAAGGCTTTGTGCTAAGTGACCATATCCGGACTAAGATCCGAAGGCATTTGTGCGAGTTACTAATTCCGGGCTAAGCCCGAAGGCATTGGTGCGAGTTACTAAATCCGGGTTAAGTCCCGAAGGCATTTGTGCGAGTTACTATAACCGGGCTATGTCCCGAAGGCATTTGAACGAGTAGCTATATCCGGTTAAATTCCAAAGGTACGTGATTCGGGAATGAACGATCTTGCTGTAAAAATTTCAGTTAATACGCTTGTAACATCCCAACATTGAGGTATGTTTCGTATGTGCTTTGAATTAGTTGAGCCCTTACAAATAAGTATTCGCTCAGTTGATAAATGAGCTACCGGCCTTTGGCTAAGTTGATCTTTGTGTATGAATATAAGGGTTGGTAATGTGAAGTAAGTATGATATTGAAAATTTGTGCATATGAAATTATCTGTTTAGCTACATGAATGCTATACTTTGGTTGTGTCTAAATTCTTTGCTCAAAACTTACTAAGCATTTAATGCTTACTCCGTTTCTTTGATTCCCTGTTTTATAGATTTTGGTTCTTCAGCTATCGGACTCAGGATTTTGAAGTCGAAGTCGCCCACACTATCAAAGGTCCTTTTGGTATACTTTTGGTTGAACTTTGAAATGGCATGTATAGGACCACCCTTTTGTTGTTGGTCATGAACCCTTCGGTATTGTGTAAATTTGGATAGCCATGTGAAAATGGCTTAAATATACTTTGATCATAGCATTATAGTCGTTTTGTATGTTGTCCGTCGAGAGGTATGGAAATGTTGGCAACGGTTAGCCATGGGAATGGTTATTCATGATCACTTTTGATATATGTATGACAAACTCTAGTTGATCCATGAAAGATCATGAAATAGGTAAAGTTTACCTTAAAAATAGATGTTGGCAGCAGCAGTGATGTGGATGTGAAAAATCACTAAAAATAGTAGGAATGTAATTAAATAGTGAATAAATTATGTAATCGAACCTTCATGAATCTATTTTCATAGGAAAGTAACGAAACGTTCATATGAATAGTATATTATGAGATGCTAAAGTTTTTGTGAGACAGGGTCAAAACGGTTTCTAGATCCCCTGATCTGACTTTGGAAATTCATTATAAATTAACTAGAGACATTTAGAAGTCATTCCATATATGAATAGATTCCTCTTTGAGTCTAGTTTCTAAAGAAACAAACGGAATCAGTATTGAAGCCCTGTACAGGGAGATATCCAAATCGTAATGCATGAAGGCAGTGTAGTCGCACCCTATAACAGGGGAGACTTTAACTAATAAACTGTACTAATTAGCCTAACCAAAAATTATAGAAAAAAATATGTAGATGGAAATATGAGTCTAGTTTTATGGAAAAATTACGAAACTGATTTTCGAGTTTTAGAACTCAAGATATGATTTTTAAGGTGACAGTGACACAGTTAGCCAACTACCTGGAAATTTTTAAAATGGACTGTAAAAGTAAATGAATTAAGTAGGTTAGCACCTCGTGTTCGACTCCGGCAACGGTCTCGGGTACGGGGCGTTACATATGATGTTTAGGAACTAAATTGGAATGGATTAATTGTTTATGTATGTTGCATTTTTTAGGTCTGGAGCAGGGGTATTGATAATCAGGGTTTAAAATCAATACCTCTGTGTTTTGAGGCATTCAAGAAGTTAGAATAGAAATTTGGTATTGATACCTTTTCTCGAGTATCATACTCGGGGTTAAAGTATCAATATTTCATGACAGGTATTGATAAGTTTCAAGACTTTGGATTTTTAATCCAGAAACATAATCTAAGTTTGGTATCATTTTTCCAGTTGGTATTAATACCAGTTAAAGAAAATAGTGGTACCTTAGTGTCAATATCGATACCTACGGACCTTGTTTGAGAATGCTGAATGGACCTTTTTTAATATGTTTATAAGACTATTTAATGTAAGTTTAGCACGTGATAATGATAACTAGCTAGTATGATTGACTTAAGACTGATGCGAATGGCAAACTAATGGATGTTTTGTTGGAATAAGCTTTTACTTGTTGGCTATGGCATGGGACGGTGGTGTGGCATCCTAATATTCGGACTTGGTGACCAGGCCAGGTATAGGGTGTTACATGGTCACCGTAGTCCACCACTATTATACTTCATCTTATAACAAGGAAATGGCGCACCTTAAACTCTCAGTTGGGGAGCATTGCAACACTTTTGTTACCCAACAGACTCGGGAGAGCCAATTCTCTTCCACTATAGGATCATTCTCCATACTTCTTCTAAACTCCTTCATACCACATTTATGAATAGCCTCTACTAGGTCCCTACGTGACACTATGACAATAGGGACAGGAGGTGTGCAGGATTTATCAGCTGTGCAAACTCTACAATTCTTACTATCTCTTCGGGCCTTTATATTTCATTATGATGTCTATGAGAATAGGATTGTGCAGCTATCACATATCTATCGAATCACTGTCCCATGACATGGCCCATCATCTGCATAATAGCTTCCTTAGCCTCAGCTCTCAAGGCTCCCCAGCTCGTTGAAGGCCCAATGCTACTAACTTGTGGAGGGGTATTGCTCTCAATCCCTTCCCCTTCAGCATTTCTAGAGTTGACTGGCATTTTCTTGTCTTTGCTACAGAACATAAACTTAACTTAGCAACACTAATAATGGTTAACCAAACTCATGTAACATACATTGCGGGGTTCCTAACTAGGGGTGTAAATGAACAGAACATTCGATGAAATGTTCGTGAACCGTTCATATAACACTCGTTTATATTTGTTTATTAAGCTAAATTTTTCGAGTATGAACAAAATTTTTATGTTCGTTTAATAAACTAACAAACATGAACAAATGTGAGTTTTGTTTGTTTATGTTCACGAAAAAGCTCGTTTATTGGCTCGTTTATTGACTTGTTTATTTATTAATGACATTTTCTTATAAAAATTCCATTAGTATACATTAATAAAATTATATTAAAACTCATTTATTGTTTCATTAGTATATATCTAAACGATATATCTTTAAATTATCTTAATATTTATATTTGACTATTTTTTATCTAAACAATATATGTATGTATGTATGTATGTATGTATGTAGTTATTTTCGTTTCTTTATTATTTATTAACATGTTCGTGATCATGTTCAATTATATGTTCATGAATATATTTGTTTAATGTTCGTGAACATATTTGATTAAGTTAAATGAACATGTTCTTGAACATTAAACAAGCGAACATGAGTACACATTATTTTAAATAAACGAATATGAACAAAAATTTGAAATTCTTAACGAACATAAACTGAACATGAACAAGCTTAAAAATAAACAAACGAACATGAACATAGGTTTCTTTGTTCAAGCTCAGTTCGTTTACACCTCTATTTCTAACTAATGTTAGTTTTCGAGAATCGACTAAACTAAAGTTCTAATACCAATAAAAATGTAACACCCCACGCCTAACCTAATCACTGGATTCGAGTATAGAGCACCTCGACAAGTTAAAATCATTGAATTGACAAAACCATTTGAAAGCCCAAACATCTTAGCTCAGCAAATACTCCGCGTATTGGAGTGATGTCTCAAAAAAATTGAAAAAAATGTATAATAACTTAAAAGGGATTTAAAATAGTATTATGATACTTATAGTTAGGATATGAGTAAACTACATTGGCAGAATTCTTTATAAACATTTACAAGTTTGAATTAAATCGTAAACAAGTTATCAGTCAAGCAATGGTTTAAAAATTCATTTCCACAGTTTGGCATCACATAAACCATTTGGCATAAAGCCCAACAATGATGCACATAAAAATTTAACTTCAAACTGGTGGCAATTAACGGACATCCTAATACTTCAACGATTTCATGTTATATCAAGGTAGGAAAATGGCTTATAATAGGCCGCAAATCTTACTGAGTTCTTGCATGATACTTCCAACCTAAAATCTGAAAATAATAAGAAAAGAAGCTAAGTTCATAAGAAATTAGTGAGTTCCAAGGAAATATAACTCCACAATAGGATTCAACATATACTATGAGACTAGGACTTAGGGCTAGTTTAGTATTCTTTTGAAAAGTGCTTTTAAAAATTGTTGTGGAAAAGTGTTTTTGAGAAGTACTTTTGAAAAGTTCGGTTTAAGATTTAAATGTTTAGCATGATTGTTAAAAAGTGCTTTTGGAAAATAAAATGTCCATTTTAGACATAGTATTATAAAGTAACAAATATGCATTTAAATAATGTTCAAATTAATTAATATATGATATTTTAGTATGAATAAAAACTAATTTATTATAAGTTGTTGTTAATATTTTAATATAAAATATAAATTTTAAATATTTTTAAGAAATTAATATTAATTATTTATAAAACTTAATTAGAATATATAAACTATATTTTACATATTTAAATATAACCATTAAATAATTGTAACTAAATATTAATAGATTTTTATTATTTTAAAAAATAATATTGCAAAATAACGGGTTTCTTCCTTCCCAGTAGTAAAGTAATAAAGCAATCAAAAGTGCTTGTGGGAGAAGAAAAGCAAAAAAATTTATGTTCTCAATTTAACCAAAAGTGTTTTTGCAAAGCCAAAAATTTCAACCAAAAGTTGCTTGTTTAGCACAACTTTTCTTCCAAACGTGCTTTTGTAGCCAAAAGTGCTTCTCCACAGCATTGCTAAACACAACCTTAGACCGAAAAAATGGTACATCATTACTGGCATATACAATTCTCTTTCTTTCTGAAGTATCCACTGACAGGTACTTCCACAAACAGAAACAGCCCCATGGAAGACAATGTCTGCTATTGAAGACCCACATATAACTGACACAAAACACAGTTTCTCTAGTTGTATAACCTTTGTGGACTACCCCTTTATGATTATTTAATGCATGTTTTACGCTTCATGCAATATTCACTCTTTTTTTTAACACAATATACACATTTTATCTGCATACTCCATTCCTTGTGTTATCTTCTGATCCTAGTTCCAAAGAACCATTATACTTTTATCTTCATATCGCTCCTTAGAGCTACTAAACCAGTCAAAACCTCCGTACCTTCGTAATTTCTCCTTGTAATTCAAACACATGAGTGTTCCCTTGCAAGGCCAGGTATTCACCAATCTTGGTTTGCACTAGAGTGCCATACCGAAGGCAAAACATAATATTTTGTATCTTCTTTTCATCATCAAATGTAATAACCTTACACCATTCTATATCCGAAGCATGTGTACCAAGGAAGGAGTATTTATACCAGCACACATGCAAGACTTCTTTCTCTAATTTACTTACTGTAACCGTATAGGCATCACTTCTTACCACGATCCCTTTTGTAACACCTTATACCCGGTCTGGTCGCCTGACTTGAGCGATAAGGTGTTGGAACAATAAACTTTGAACAACTTTCATAAAAGCATTTAATAACAATCAAATAATTCAATATCGATAATTTCCAAGATAATTAATCAATTTAGTACCTAAATCGAACTTACCGAACATATAAAACAAATCGAGATCAAATTTAGGTTAAATTGAAACTTCTACAAAAAATTAAGTAAAATCTGTAAAAGGGGATCACACGGTCGTGTGAAAGACACCAGCAATTTAGGGTACAATTCCAATTTTATATGCCTGTTTGTGTGAAAGACCCGTGTTAAATTGAAACTCGTGTTCTCAGTTCATGTACAATTCCAATTTAGGGTCACACAGCTATGTAGTCAAGTCGTGTAGCTCACTAAGACTGTGTGAACAATCCTGTACCAAAAATTAAAGAACCACACGACCATGTCATATGACTGCGTGGGGCATACAGCCATGTGTGTGCCCAAAAACACCTTCAAACACAACCCATTTCAGTCAAATTTTCATAGGATACAAGTCATTAATTAACCAACATCCAAACCTATTCAAAATATGCCAAACATGCCAAATTATACGAATTCACAAACAACCTAAGTGCCAAACCAATATGCCTTCATTGGCACCACAATTTAAACATAAACAACAATCAATCAAACCAAAGCCATATTCAACATGTTAATCTCACTCAAGCATCATAAAGTGCCAAATACCACATACCACAACCATTCAATTATACCACCTTCCATAAGCCAACATATTCATCCCAAAACTATAAGTTACCAAAACCAAAATGACCATTTCCACATCTATTCACAAAATAGGACACCAAAACCAAGTATCATTTCAATACACCAAAACCAAATCATGCTTACCGTTCAAATGACACAAATAGGGTCAAAATGGTATTTCAACTAGTTACCCACACTCATCACAAGTTGAACATGAAACATAAATTTAACATTATATATCTACTCTAACCTAAGTTGAAAATCTAACTAGAAATTTAAATTAAACAACTTCCAAAACCCTATATACATGCTACAAACCAATACAACTAAATCAAAAACTACGAAAACAATAGCTTGGTAGTGTGAGCATTATAATTGATTCGTCCGACCAATTCCACAAAATGTTACCTATAGAAAACAAGAACAAACAAAGTAAGCTTACAGGGCTTAGTAAGTTCATAGATGAGGTTCAAATCACTTACCTCAATTTTAACAATGTGAAAACTAAATAACTTAGACTAATTAAACCTGATAATCATTTATGAGAAACATACAGAGTTAGTACTAAAAATGGTCCATCATATGCTTCATGTTTCATAATGATTCAATCCAAGTCGATTCATATACATATATGGATATCTACCTTTCATCACATTAACATCAAAATGAAATATATTTACATTATCAATCTTGATACAATATTCAAATAATTATACATAAATATTTTAACATAATCACATATTTTCATAGCTTGGTGAACTATAACAACAAGACTTGGAAGCTCGGGTTCCCTAAAACACACTAGTGAGCATCAAAATGCTAACAAAGGCACCAAAGTGCAAATAGAGGCACCGAAGTGCAAACCTGTACAAGCGCCTGTTCTAACCCTATTAGCATGTCAATCGTATCCTAATCGTTTACTATGTTCAAACGAGCATTTAACAAAATTCTTAACATGATAAATAAGAGACACTTCTACAATATCCGTACACATGCTATAAATCAATTATGTCCATTTCAATATCAATTAACCTTATTATTCACCAACTACCGAATAATCATTTC
The DNA here is from genome assembly GCF_007990345.1 of Gossypium hirsutum. Taxonomy (NCBI): domain Eukaryota; kingdom Viridiplantae; phylum Streptophyta; class Magnoliopsida; order Malvales; family Malvaceae; genus Gossypium; species Gossypium hirsutum. Next base: position 51,874,424 of record NC_053435.1, read on the forward strand.
CTTCATATACTTAATTGTAAACATTTTATAATTTCAAGTTAATATCAAAATTCAACCCGAATACAATTTAAACAAATCATAATATAACAAGTTATAAATATATATACATATATTTATCTATACTATGAACTTACCTAGGAAATGTTATCGGTTGACTCATAAGGACTAATTCACGATTTTCCCTTTTCCTTGATTATCTTCCGTACGATTCAATTCTTGATCTATATAATGATAAAATTCAATTTATGAAATTCACATACATTACCAAACTCATTTCTATTCATATGTCCTTTATATTTCATTCTTATAATTTTCCTTAAACTTTTACACTTTATTCAATTTAGTCCTTAAAACCAAAACTATTTAAAATTTCAAATTTAACCCTTAATACTCAAAACTCAATTTAACAACATTTCTATAAAACCCTTAAACATTCAACAATTTACAAATTAATATGTTAAATTTTTACATAATTTCAAATTAGTCCCTAGGTTTACAACTACAAAAAATTCCTTTACAAAATAGTCCTATTTAACAATCAAGTCCACAAATTCATCATTTAATCTCAAGAAAACCTAGAATTCATCAATAGTAAGTTTTAAAATCTTTAACAGTTTTACGAAATAGTCCCGTGATTAACTAGGTTAAGCTACAACGATATCAAAAACGCAAAATTTATGAAAATCCGGCTAAGAAAATACTTACATGCAAAGGGACGAATGTGTGGAAAGATTGGAAGATTTTCTTCCCTTTAAAAATGGTGTAAAATGGGTAGAAGAAAAGTTTTCTAAAGATGACTATTTTTAATTTTTATGTTTTAATTACTTTATTATATTAATTTAATATTTTTAATTTTATAAAATTTAAAATCAACATCACAAAGCATTCTTTATAATTATATATGGTCTAATTGCAACATAAAACCTCCCACTTCCACTATTTAATCCATTTAGTTCATAAAATTCAATGGCGATTTTTATGACTTTTTTGATTTAGTCATTTTTTCTTAATTAATTAACAAATCATTAAAATTTCTAGATCAAACTTCACATACCAAAATAATAACTCCATAAATATTTAATAAAAATATTTAAAAGCTAGGTTTACAGAAACGAGGTCCCAACACCTCTTTTTCCGAAACCAATTAACTTTCGATACAAACCATTTATACTTAACTTTTTTTGCTCAATTAGCAAAGTTTAATCAATTAAAAATTCATTATAAAATATATTTGACCCATATAAATAAAATAATAAAAATTACAAACTCATTAGTCAAATTTGTGGTTCTGAAACCACCGTTTCCAACATTACTAAAAACGGGTTGTTACACCTTTGCCACATTACCAGGACCAAATATTAAAGCTACTTATATGGGTATACAGAAGGAAAGTTTAACCATAATAATACTAATAACGGACTCAAGGTATGAAGGAACTCACTAGAAATCTTCACTTAGAGCTTTCCTACTTAATGAGTTATTTTCCTTTAGCACTAGGACCTTCTTTCGTATCTTTGGCTTAAATAATCAAATAACTTCTTTAAATATAATAAAAACCAAAACTTAATGAAATAACATGAATCAGTAATACTAATAACGGACTCAAGGTATGAAGGAACTCACTAGAAATCTTCACTTAGAGCTTTCCTACTTAATGAGTTATTTTCCTTTAGCACTAGGACCTTCTTTCGTATCTTTGGCTTAAATAATCAAATAACTTCTTTAAATATAATAAAAACCAAAACTTAATGAAATAACATGAATCAGTAAGCATGCAAATAGTTCTCGGATGGAAGTTTTCTTCCTATCTAATATTCAAATGAACACCCTACTGAACAGCTCTTACAAAAACTTTTTTCTATTTGGTAAAACTCAAAAAAGGATTTAAGAATTTACCAGTAAATATCGTACGGAAAAAAGCTTCTATAAGCTTGATAAACAGCTTTTTCACTAACGATGAAAAACACCTCTTATTTTTCTTCAATAATAACGTAGGTTAGAAGAGAAGATGAAAATAAAAATCTTCTTTCCACTACTAGGTTGTCCTATTTATAGATATCTCTAACCCTAATCTCACTCAGGGTTAAACTCTAATCTGTAATCATGCTCACATGCTTCCACTAATTAATCACATCCTACGAGGCTTCCAGGTGTCCTAATTATTGACATGTTACCTCCACTAGGATGCTAGATGACTTAAACGTTTCCTATTAATAACTACAATTTATCTATAGCGACACAAAACACAGGTAGCAGACTTATTTGTGAGAGAGTCTGCCAAATAAGAATTTGACCAAAAATAAGAAACTCGCCAACCATGAAGTGAGATTCTAAAAACTTAGTGATCTCAGTGAAATAATCACTAGGAAGTTTGCCAACGTTAACCTGTTTAAGTCTTGCTACTTATATAGTCCCGCCAATGAAATCTCCCAAACTATTCAATCTCACCACTTGAGGGTGTGACATTCTTGTGGTACGTTATAATGTGAATATAATTGAGATATAATGATAGATGAATTCAATGTTGCTATATGATATGAAATTACAGTATGATTTTAAGTTTATCTACTATATAAATCATGTTTTCTATCTAAATCATGTTTTCTAACCTTGTCTCATAAACTTATATCAAATGTAATTGGTATCTTGCTATGTTTCATTAATGTTTTAAATCTAATCAGCACCATTGGGCCCTATTGTTCCACAGATGGTTTTATTTATTGCTATGAGTATGTATCGTTAGATCTTAAGCACTTGACGAATGCTACTGCATCCATGATTAAATTTTTGACTTAGTAAAGTTTGTATAGTTTTTGTTATGCTTATAGCAAGTGGTATGTATCCAATATTCGACTTGGTCCTTAGGTTCAAGTTGTCATTTTGGTATTTATGGTAGTAAACATTTATACTTGGATATGCCCAAATAAGTTTGGTAATATGTATGTGTTCTAATTTAGTGATAAAATGATTTGCTTGCATATGTTAGTTATATTATGCTATGATTTGATATTAGAACGTTGCTTGCATGCCAAGTAAATGAGTGTGATGCATAAATCTACAATCAATATGCATATGCTTGAGATCATGAGTTTAAAGGTGTTTAAATATGCCAAGATAGGTATTTAGTGTTTGTATTTAAGGCCTATAATATGATGAAATGAGTTTTTGAGTCACTTTATGCCAAATGAAATAGGTTATTGGTATACTTGCAAGAAAATATGCAAGTTTTGATTAGATTGTCTTTATGGTCACAACTTTCACTCGCTGAGGTCATGACATCGGGCCTTGTCTTCAAGGTCATAACATATCCCTATTGAAGTTGCTACCTCAAGTTTCAATTTTCAAAGTCGTTACATACCTTGGTGGAGTCACGACACCAAGAATTAATTGTTCTCAGTGTTGCAACAAGATCCTGTTTCAGTTATATTTACATTTTGGTCCCTCATTTGTTACTAGTGTTTCATGAAAGGTTTCGTAAGCTTACTTATAATTCAAATTTGAATAAATAATGTTATTTGAATTTTTAAAACTTAATTGTTTGCTTGACTTTTCTTTTGGATATCGTAATAAAATCGTAGTTATTTTGGCAACGAATGTGACATATCATATCTCGGACCCAATGATCGGCTCAATAGTGGCGTGATACATCATGCACGGAAAGTATGAAAAAAAAATTCATACATTCTTCAAGAATTATCAAATATTAACTAATTAAAATAATAATAATAATATCCAACATCATAATTTCAATTCAAGGGCATGTTTTCATCTCAGTTTTCAACAAAATCCAATGGCTAATGTAACACCACTCACCCGTATTCAATGCCAAAATAGGGTTATGGAGTATTACCAGACTTATAAAACAATTAAATATTCACTTTGCAAACATTTTCACATTTCATACAATTTTCATTTAATCTCAATCAATATGTCTCTAACACAGGCCTACGAGGCCTTAAACATGCTTTGAGAGTGGTTCGGGACTAAACCGATAACTTAGAAAACTTTTACAAAACCTTGAAAATTTTTCTCAAAACAAGGGACACACGCCTGTGTGGCCCACCAGTGTGTCTTGGCCACCAGAGACGCCCGTGTCACAATCGTGTGGACATTCGAAATGGGAGCACATGGTCGTTTCCCAACCCGTGTCCAACCCCGTGTAACTCTCTGACTTGGGTCACACAACGAACACACACGCCCGTGTGTCCTAAAAATGACCATAAACGCCCATGTTTTAGGTCGTATGGAGCATACTAACTTGGTTTCTAATTCAACACCAGGGGATACATGGCCATGTAACATAATCATGTGTCACACACGGCTAAGACACACGCCTGTTTCTCTGCCCGTGTGGACAAAAATAGGCTATTTACCAAGCCATTTTGCCACCCCAAATTGTCACATACCTACATCAAACCAAATACACAATTTATAGCATTTATAAACAACCAAAATAACCACAACCAAGGATAAAATATATACCATTTCAATGCCAACATCTATCATGCTTATAATATCATATTCTTTCCTATTCAAATTATACCAATTCACATTCCCAAAGCATTCATATGTGCCATTTCAACTAAGCATTTCTTAGCCTAAAACCACAAACGCAACCCTTCTCAATTCATCAACCATTAGCTACCTTGAATATTGCATTCAACAATCCATTCTCAAGCAATCATGAACCACATCACTAATAGACATTAATACATATATACATACACCACATAATTGCCAAAATAAGCCAACTTAAATGGCTAACACAAGCCAAACACTAAATATTCACAAGCCAACACAAATGGCTAAAATCATGCTACATATACCAAAATGACTAAAAATCCCTATACATGCCATATACTTAAAATACCAAAGTTAATATGTACCAAAAGATAGGTGGATAGTGTGAAGTGATCTCTGACAATCCTCGAATCTGAGCTAGCTTGATAACACTATGAAATATGGGAAAATAAACAAAGTAAGCTATAAAGCTTAGTAAACTCATATAAAATAAACTCAATTCAATCTCAAGATTAAAATTCAACAATTTGAATATATATATCAGCATTTAGCATATATTAGCTAACAAACCTTGCATATACACAATTATGATATTAATCACATTCTTCACAAGTTTCTTTGAACCAAAGCTTATACATGTCACGTACGTACTTCTACCATCTCATATCATTCTTACACCCAATAACATCTTTCGTTTACCCATTGAACCATTCAGAATAGAAGTCGGATACTCAAGAGTCTCCCGCATGAAGTACATATACCATGGCTCGAAGCCAAATCAAGGTAACTTATATTCGAAATACTGATATCATGGCCCGAAGCCAAATCAGCCGATATTCATGGCTTAAAGCCAAATCAGTATAACTCACACTTGAAATGCTAATATCATGGCCCGAAGCCAAATCAATGTTCCTTAATGACATGTCACTAGCATCCTAATCTATTCCTAAAGTTCAACTGGGATTTCATATGCCAAATTACCATCGAGTCATTGACGAATTTGTCTGAAGTCTCATATTCATAGTTTAATCAATATCAAAGCATTTAAAAATATATTTATAGTGAAATTTATCGTATACGAACTTACCTCAGATGTGAAAAAGACAAAATAGGTCGATTAGTTGATAACTTTAGTTTTCCCCCGATCTAGATCTGAATTTCGCTTTTCTTGATCTAAATATATTCAAAATTAATTTATTTAATAATCTCTCTATTCAATTTAATTCAAAACACACATTTAAGAATATTTACACATTTACCCCTAATGTTTCACCACTTTTACAGTTTAGTCCCTAGACTCGTAAAATAAAATTCATTCAATTTCATCACAACCCAAGCCTATAAAATTACTATTTAAGCCCATATTTTTCATTTATTTTACATTTTAACCACAAAGTTTCAATATTTCTCAATTTAATCCTTATTTTGCATTTTTCTCAAAAATCACTTAACAAAACTTGTATATCTATCAACAAGCATTCATAATCTATCAAAAAACTTCAAAATACATGCTTATTCATCAATGGAAACATCTAAAATCTTTAATAATTTTTCAAATTAGTCCCTAGGTTAGTTAGATTAAGCTGCAACGATATCAAAAACATAGAAATCATTAAAAATGGGACAAAAACGAACTTACAATTAAGCAATGAAATGGCTGAATGCTTGAACACCAAAAATGGCTTCCCTTAACCCTAATTTCCAATTTCAAGAAGATGAATGAAAGAATAATTTCATTTGTTTTATTAAATTATACATTAATTACTAAATACCAATTTTAACCTTAAAAATTTTTAATAACTACACTAAATACCACTCCACTTACATCCACTATCTCAAAAATGTGTTAATAACCACATAAGGGCCTTTATTTTAAGGTTCTATAGCTATTTGACACCTTTAGCTAATAGAACAACACCTTTGCACTTTACGCGATTTAGTCCTTTTTATCAACTTAACCAATTAAACGATAAAACTTCCTAACAAAATTTTCACACAATCATTTATCATGCTCAAAATATTAAAATATTATTAAAATAAATATTTTGACTTTAAATTTGTGGTCCCGAAACCACTGTTCCAATTTGACCAAAAACGGGCTGTTACAGCTAATATGTATAAAAAAATTTCCATAATTTAATAAACACAGTAAATATATTTATGTTTAATATAATATATTAGTTCCATCTTCATAAAATATATTTATGTTTAATATAATATATCAGTTCCATCTTCATAAAGCAAAATCAATGTCTCAAATTCAACTTTTCAACGTTTGGTAAAATTCCAACTTTGGTCCTTCAACTTTTCATGTTTTTAATTAACTCTTCAACTTTTGAATTTTTACAATTTAACTCTTCACTTTTCACAAATTTACAATTTAGTCCATTTCTGGGTTAATAACTCGTAATATATCACTTATTTCAACTTCCTCAAGTATCCAACACCCCTTTTTACTATCATTGATACATCACATTTCATTAATCTGACATGTGCTCAATATAGTACCACTTGTATTATTATGGTTTTAGAAGTGTTACACTAGTTTAGGATGTTTTCATGTGTGTTTTATTTTATTTTATTAACATATGATAACATCCTAAACACATTTGTGAATTTTTTTTTATTTCACTGACAGTGTATAAAATAATTACCTTATAATAATAATGCATAATGTCAAATTTAACCCTTAGCATTTACATCTTTTGTCAATATGACACTTATTTTTTTATTAGTTGAATTTGCCATCAAGATTTTAAAAAGTTTCAAAGTTGACCATCAACATTTTGAAAAAGAGTAGAAATGATTTTTTTAAAATGAGAATATTAACTAAAATGTTAAAATTTTAAACATAGCAGCCTACATGACAATCTACATGTACAAAATCTTAATGTTTTTTGAATTTTTATATTTTTGAATTTTAATTTTGATTAATTTTAATTTTTTGAAAATTTTTATAAACTTTGAATTACTTGTTGACATGACATATAAGATAAATGATGTTATGTTACCATAATGTGTATATGGACTGTCATGTGAGTTGTCATTCCAACAACGTTAAAAATTAATATTTTAGTCATAATTTTTTAAAAAAAAATGCTATTTGACTATGTTTTAAAAAGTTAAAGGCCAAATTTAACTAAAAAAAATACTGATCAAATGGAGAGAAAATATAAATATGAAAAATTAAATTTATTATTATTCCTAATAATATTCAAGTTATTATATAAAATTTGACACATTTATTATTACTATATATTTTAACATTTTGTATTTTTATATTTCATGGTATTTTTATTAATTTTTTTAAATTTTCCTTTTCTTGTCCAATAGATATAACTGAGACTACTTTTAAAATTCTTAATTTTGTATCACATGTTTGTGCTGATGCTTTAAGTTTTTACATTTTAGAATTTATTTCATGTAGATTTTGAGAAGCTTATACATTCGAGTAATATTGGTGTTATTTTTCAAATTGTGATGTTTAATTATTTTTCAATTAATCATGTTAAGCTTTTAAATTACTTTAGTTTTTTTTATAGAAATTACTTTAGTTTTTTTTATAGAAATTACTTTATTTAATTGACAGTATTCAAGTGATTTTTAATTTTGTATCTTGTATTGTATTATGATCGACAATTATTGTTTTTCTAAATTCAATATGATAACTCTAGGCTTGTATACATTGCTTATTACTTTAATATATTTTTTTATTTTTATTAAGTATTTTAATATTAATTTAAATAATTTATTGTAATTATTTAATTTAAACTTTAAATTCATTGTATTTAAGAAATGAATGTTGTGTTAATATAAATATATCATTCTAAAAACTTAAACCAATAATTAAATTAAATATAGCAAACAATTCAAAGGATCAGGTCATTAAGTGGCTTTTGTTTACCGGTTCGAACCCTACTGACTATCTCTTCTCCCAATTTGTAACCTACAGAAAAAAAAAATAGTTATATTAAACATATGACTGTATAATCCCACTACATAGTGCGAGCATAATTCTAGTTGTATAAATTCTAAGTCCTAAGACTTAATAATATCAAGAAAGATAATACCATGGCCCCTGGCCAAGTGGCATGTCCATTCCCATGTGGCTTAGCCATTGTCTTGACACCCACAATCACAACATCGATGCACCCCATGTTCCTTACCAACAACTCTGCCCATTTGTAAGCCAATGAGCCTCTCCATTTGTGCTCTATTTGAAACTTAACCCGCTTATTCCTTTGAATGGATGGACCATGCATGTGGGGGGTCCTATTGCCATAACTTTGTGCCACAAATGCAGCCGGCAATTTCTCAACTGTTCCATGCCTCCCCCTCACCTAAGCTCCTTTAGCCCCTCCTGACCAACAAGTCAAAATATTTTGGTGCTCCCCTCTCCAAGTATTTTAATGGGGGGCCTTTCTTCTTTGTTGGGTTTACCCTAAATTTCTCATATTTTTCTTTTGATGGGAAACAAATAGGAAGATGAAGTAAAACAAGTCACCATTGTTGGGAGATGACATGGACATGGGTCTTCCTAGCTATTTCATTACTTTTTAACGCAAGCAATGATGCTTTGTTTGTGAAAAAAGATTTCACATGTCTTGTTTAGAAGAGAAAAAGAGTTCTAGTGGGGCAAGCCAATGCTTTTTCTATAGTATAAGTCGGTGGATTTGTTGATGCTTGCTCCTCTTCTCTTTACGAAGGAAATAAAAAGAAAAACAAATGTTAAAAATGAAAATTCCAAGGCCAAAGGATTCTATCTTTACATGAAAAATTAAAACTCATTTATATTTGCATGATTTAAATTTTCATGTTTTTTATTTTTAGATTAAAAACTTCAACTAAAAACTTTTTTTTCTTAGCCATTAAATGATATAATATGATAAAAAATAATACAAATGTATAAATATTTTGAAATTTATAATATAAATTAACATATGATTAAGTCTAGGACACATGACAATTCAACAAGCTATCTTAGAAGTGCCCACAAACACCCCTCCACTCATCGCTAATGGATTAGTCACTAGAGAACCAGTAGCCCAGAAAGCCTACTTCCACCATACCTCCCATTTTCTTCGAAAGGATCCTGATCACTCATCCCCACAGATGGGCTATCTGCTTCCCTGAGATGACCTTGTTTATCCACCTTTGTGGACAAGTCACTTGTTCAATATGGCACTCACCATTCTATTGGGAGCATGACTCTAGGTCACTAAACCCCATATGAGCTTAACAACCCTGAACTACCACTTAGAAGGAATAACAAAATAGGCCCTATCACAGACATTCTTCTATATGCATTCTGCAATGATGACAACACCTCATAACATGATACCCCTACTAAATTTTGTTTATAACTTCATAAATAAAATGGACTTTCGATAAATAATTTTTAAAACTGAATCAAATCTAAACATGGGTGATAAGCTCGATTTGGTGGTCATAACTAATTCCTATTTCAGGTTTCTATTTAACCAGCTAGTCATTACCCTAGCAAGATGTCTTGATCTTTAACTAAACTAACGAGTCGGCAAGAACTACTTATCTCTCGACCTCACAGTCTAGACCAGTTTGAGGCTAAGGTGTTCACGAATAGGCCTAGCAATATTGGGTTAATTTCCACCTAAATGACTTCCTAGAGCCGCCAAGCCTAAGGATTAAGTTCTTCCTCTCCCAAACAGTTAGATAATCACCCCTCCACTCACTAATCCCCCCATAAAGGATTAGTTCCTTATGGGATCCATAAACCTAATAAACTTGATAATAAAGTTATGCATAAAGAATAAATCAAGAGTAGAGTTTAAAGCATCATGTTTGTATTCGATTGATGAAGTGCAATAATCCTGAAATGCTTGATCGAGTTTACAAAGAAAGTCTTCCAAACAACACGAACAGAAAAGAACTAAAAATAAACTTAAAACCTAAAAGAAAGGAAAACTAATACTAAAATTATAGAGAGAAACTTAGAAACTGAAAGCTTTTTAAACAAGTGTTTGAAAAGCCTATTTTTAGAGTTAGGGTTGGTCGTCATCCTTAGCCTTAGGTTTGCTGATGTTTTCATGTTAATTTTCATTGATCAAACCAAAACGCCCCTTGCTTATAATTTTTCTCGTACAGGGTTGGTATTGTGACACCCATTGCTTGTGTCACAATATCGAAGGCAGTATACTAAGGTTTGGCTTTAGGGGTATGTTGTGAAACAGAATGCAGTATTAGAATTCTTGTATTTTGCTCCCTATGTTGCGACATTGGACTTTTTGTGTTGCAACAAGGCGACCAGCCTTTAGCTATTTTCCCTTTAAATGATGTCCTACACACTCATTTAATACATTCGCTCACTGTTACCCTAAGGTCATAAAATGACTGAAAATACACTTTTTATTGAATTTAAAGCTAAGATGGAAAACATAACTAAAACATGCTAAAATTACTCGAATTTAAGCTCCTTAGGTATGAAACCTAGTTTAATTTGCTACCCTGAATTAAGGCAGATCAGAAAGCAAGAAACGTGAGTTCATGGACCTAAAATAGTGAAATATGTCAATTTTTTAGTACGAATGTAAATTTATGAACCTAAGTAAATTTGGTCGGGAACAAATAACTTTAGCAGCTGAAATGTGTTCCAGATTCGTGTGGGGTTTAAATGAGAATATCCCGGTGATGGTGGATGCACTTGACATTAAAGAATTTGTGGTGTTATCTTAACATGCCCAAAAAATGGAAGCGATCTGGAATGAAAAGAAAAGGGAAAAAGCTAAAAATGAAAGCTCGAGCAAGTGAAGCATGTCCAGAAACTTTCCAACTCCTCTGCCTAAGAAATCAAGAGATTTAAAAAATTAGCTTGTTCCTTCTTTAGGGAATACGAGGAAAAGTACATTTCGGCAAACTACTTTGAAGACTCAAAAAACTTCAGTAGTGAGTGCTGGTAGCTTTCGAAATACAGACACACCTATTCGTGAAAAGTATGGCCAAACTTGTAACACCCCTATCCCGTATCCTTCGCCAGAATAGGGTTAGGGAGTATTACTGGGGCTTACAGATAAATCAGACCAAAAAGACTATTTACTTTCAACAATAATTATATAATCTCTTTAATGGACCTTCGAGGCCCTATATGAAGAGTAGAAACGATTCGGTACTAAATCAAAAACACTAAGGATTTTTCGCGAATTTACAAAATATTCCTTATGCACAGTGCTTACATGCCCGTGTGGTCTAGGGACACACCCGTGTTATCAGGCCGAGTGGCTTCACACACACGTGACCTTAACTCGTGTAACTCTCTGACTAATAAGGCGTGAAGAAATTTAGGTCACACAGCCAAGTCACATCCATGTGCTAGGCCGTGTGGTTCATTTAATTTTAATAATTTAAGTGCAGTTTTCACACGGCCATGTAACATACCCGTGTCCAAGGCCGTGTCACCCACACGGCTGAGAAACACACCCATGTCTCTGCTCGTGTGCTCAATTCTAAGCATTCTTTTTCTCATTTTTAAGGTGCAGGGGACACACGGCCAAAACACATGCCCATATGCCAAGCCGTGTGTCACACAAGGCTTAGACACACACCCATGTGTCTACCCGTATGGACAAAAATAGACCATTTTAAGACCACTTTTCTTACCCTTACACTATCAACCTGCATATGACACTTTCACATACCAAAATACACCAATCAAGTAGCCAACACAAGTTTTAATACAAGCTTTAGACCTATTTTTTATAACACAACTCATTTGCATAAACTTACCATATAAAATCATTTATTGACTACTTTTAAATTCTATTTGTATCTTCAACTATTCATAAGGTTCAAACAGGATTTTAGACTTCCAGACCTTTACCGAACGTACTCGCATAAATTGTTTCTTTCACATGGACAACGTCTCATAATCATAAAACAAGGCATCAAAACATGTTATATTAACAACATAGCCAAATAAGCATATTAAGCATACAAATATCAATAAATCATTTAATAACAATAATTAATGTATTTATTTGCATATGTACTTACCTTGGTACAAAATATTAAAAATCGAGCCTAAACTACGTAAATCTTGTTATTTCCCTAATCAAGGCTCGTATCTCGATTCTCTTGTTCTATAATACCAAATTTAGCTCGTTTAATACATACATTATGCAAAATGACCCAAAATTCATACTTGGTTAAAATTACTATGTTACCCTTATACTTTTATATATTTACAATTTAGTCCCTAGGCTCGGATAATACAATGTATGGGATTTCTTAGTTACCCAAGCCTAGTCGAACATTTTTCATGTTCATAACAGCCCACATTTTCCTTTTTTCACATTTTTCTACCCTTTTCTACAACTTTTACAAAATAGTCCTTAAAGCCCATTCCATGAAAATCTACTTAGTAAAAATTGTTTACCATCCTTTAAACTCTCATATTCCTCCATAAATCAACAAAACATAAGCTTTTCATGCATGGGTAAATTTCTAAACATGAACCCTAGCATGAAATATGGGTAGAAATACAGAGAGCAAGTTACCGAGATTTCAAAAATACGAAGAACATTAAAAACGGGGCTTAGGAGCACTTACTATAGAGCTTGGAAAGCTCGAAAACCTTAGCTATAGAGAACCCTAAAATTTCGGCAACAACATGGAGAGAATGAACTGATTTTTGGCTTATTTTCCCTTTTTATTTCATTAATATACCAAATGACAAAAATGTCCCAATGCCTTTCCTTCAAATTTTTCCATACAAGCCCATTTTTGTCCAAAAACTTAGAAATTGGAAAAATTTCTTTTTAAGATGTCCTAATTAATAATCCAATGAAATTTTATGCAAATTGCTTCTAAAACACAAATGTTGCAACTTATTCAATTTGGTCCCTAATTTCCAATTGAACACCTTATATTTAGAATTTCTCCATGAAACTTTAACATACGCGTATATTCATATTCTAAACCTCATAAAAATCATAAAAAATTATTTTAACATCAGATTTCGGTCCTGAAACCACTATTTTGACTAGGCCTTATTTTGGGATGTTATAGAGGTCCTATATTTGTTGCTGACGGGATTTAACTCAGGCGAGTAATCCTATTAACCTTATTACAGAAAAGGATTTAGCCCGGACGGGTAATCTTGATATGAGTCCTCTCGAGCACATGCTATAGATTGGATTTAGCTCAGACAGGTAACCTAAATTAAGCTCCTTAAAGCATATGTCATAAAAAGGATTTAGCCTGAACTGATAATCCTGTTGTATACATGTGTGGCTTGAGAGTGTACTCTCTGATAAAGTACCTTATAGGTACCATTGGACATGATTTTATAGATCTTGATTCGTACACCTCGAGTGTATTACCTTCGTATCCATTGATATTCTGAATAAATTCAACGGGTGACAATTCCAGACATGGGAAGATATGAATGATAAAATGAGTTATTACATGTATCCGTCTGAAATAAAAGAAAATGATGGTACATGACAAATGATATATGAAAACATGTGATGATGATATTTGTACATGGATTTTATCTAATGAATATATGTTCATTCTTGATTATGGACTTGTACACCTTGAGTGTACTAATCGTGACCTTGATATTCCAAGTAAGATGGTAAAGTTTGATATGAAATAATCTGAACTCGAGATGAGCTATTATGAAATTATAGTTGTAATACAAAAAGATGATTTATACATGTTAAATGAATACATGATATGGAAAGCATATGTGCATGGAAACTTGATTGTCGTTGAGCCATTTATGTTTTGATGTTATTATGGAATATATGACTAACAAGGGCAATAAGGATGTGTGTAGGGTTTGAGGTCAAATTGATTTAATATGCCTTACATAGTTACCTCAAAATAGAATGAATGGTAAGTCAAGTACCATGTTATACGAACTTACTAAGCATTTTATGCTTATTTAGTTTTATTTCCCTATTTTATAGTAAATCGGAAGCTTGTTGGATTGGAAGCTCCATGTCGGTACAATATGGTAAATCAATTATGGTTACAATGGCATGTATAGGTTATATTGGTCATATCAGCACGTAAATGTAAATGATTATTATAACCTAGCGATTGGAATGGCTAGTGATGATTATGTTTTGGAACATGCATATATATGTATTTAAGTTTACTTTATGGAGATAGCATAAGTGTTTATTATTGATTGATTGAGAAAGGTTAAATGAGTATGCTTAACTAAGGTAAGATTATAGACATGTATGAAAAAAATGATAAGCCATGATGAATGATGGAATTTGCTTAATTTGAATGCTTGAATTGGTTGGTTTATGGATGCGAGTTTTAGTGCAGGACATGGGTGTGATATTGGGTGAGAAATAAAGCTAGAAATGACTTTAATTTGTCCACATGGGCAGACACACGAGGGTGTGTCTAGACCATGTGTGACACACGGCTGAGTACATGGGTGTGTAGTTAAGCTGTGTCTCCCCTGCACCTAAATTTTGAGAAACAGAATGCTCGAAATTGAGCACATGGGCAGAGACACGGGCGTGTGTCTTGGCCGTGTGAAACTTGTATCTAATTTTGAATTGAATTAATTAACCACACGGCCTAACACATGGGCATGTGGCATGGCCGTATGCACAAGTCAGAGAGTTACATGGGGTCTAACTGCAGCATGGGCGTGTCCCAGGGTCACACGAGCGTGTCTCTTGGACCACACAGGTGTGTGAGCCCTGCACCTTGGAAAAATGTTGAAATTTCGCAAAACAAAAATTCTTAGAGTTTTTGATTAAGTCCCGACTCGATTTTAATGCTCGTTTTGGGCCTCAAGGGTCTATTTAAGGGACAATATGAATAACCTTAGTTAATGAAAAGAAATTTTACGGGAATTTTCTGAAAATGTTTTGAAAGTTTTGGTAACGCTCCGTAACCCTATTCCAGTGACGGATACGGGTTAGGGTGCTACAGTTCAACCAAGATAATAAAATAATAATAATAAAACATACGGTTCTTTTCAAATTAAGGTCTTAATATTAAGGGTTTTATGTTTTGTCTAACAGTTGGGGTGGCGTATACTCTTCAAAAGAGTCCGCCAAACCACCATGCTCACCTAATGCAAACTTCAGTGGAAGGTGCATCCATAGACACATATACTTACTCAAATTTAATACATATCTACCAAAAACTTACTCTATATGTCTTACTTCTATAAATAGTGTTCGAACACTATGGCTTCGTCAAGCGAGATGTTACATAAACTTAAGGACTAAAATGCAATAATTTCAACATACGTGTGAATATTCTAAATTTTTTGGTGCTATACAGTTCTTGGAGAACTTAATTGAGATCGATTTCAAAATCGGAGCTCAAATATGAAAGTTATATTAGTTTCAAATTTCCAGACTAAATCGTGATAGATAAAAAATTTAGAGATTTGTTGTACAATAAAAATTGAACTATTATATGCTATTCATATATTTTTATAAGTTATTTGGATTGGTTAATTAAATCAAATTATACTTTAGATCAAGAATTTCAACAACCGGAGGACATCCGAGGAAAAGGAAAAATTGCTAACTAGTCCCTTTTAGTTAAATCGATACGGTTTCAATTTTAGCGGGTAAGTTCATACAGTATAAATAAGTTTAAATTTTTGTTTAATTATGTTTTAAATGTGTAATTGTGTTTATTGAAAGCTTGAATTTGGTTATGAACTAGTATATAAATTGAGAATTGAATCTAATTGAAATGGATTGTTGGGAAATGGTATGATTTCAAATTGAATCCTAATGAAATTAGTAAAAGTCTCATAAACGAGGTTATGAATTTTGCCCAACTTTCAAGCTCCTGTATATGTTACGTAAAGCCTAGAAGTCTCGAAGGTTTTTTTACTAATTTTAGCTTATATGTGCTTGGAACTTTGTAAGTTTGGTAATCGATAATCTTTTCGACAATGGCTATTAGGAAATTAAGTCAATTTTTGAAATGAGTTTTAAATACCTTTAATTTTGAAAATAGGACTGATTTGTTAAAGATTCAAAGCTGAGAGTTTTTATGAAGCAATTTATCTAGAATTTTAAATTCAACATAAAACCCTTCATTCTCAACTTATTTTTTTACAATAATTTTCTCCATCTCCATAGTGTTGTCGTCCCTTGCTCTCCCAATTGATTTATTATTTCCAAACTACATTATTTAGATTTACATCACTCCCAAAGCCTTAAACCTTCATAAATCTTCAAGAAAACATCCTAAAACCTCACTAATTTCATCATCTTCTTAAAGAAGGGGTTTTCCCAGATTTGTACTTGTTTTTCTTACATTCAAGGTATTCATTCATCTTTCTAATACTTTTAAATAATATCCAGTCTCTTAAATTAAATTGTTAGCCCTTAAAACGCATGTTTTAAATAAAAGCCGAAATTTTGGTTGTTAATGGTGAATTTTGAGATTGTGGATTAAAAAGTGGTTTCAAAGTGTTTTTCAACTTGTTTTAACATGATTAGAAGGTTTCTAAAGCTACATTGAAGCTTTGTTAAGAATTTCTCAAGTTTTAATGAATTTTCATCATAGTGGCCAAAACTTGTCGAAAAATGTCAGTACCTTAAAACTTGTAGTTTTGTGTAGTTAAAAGGTTGTGAATTAGTCGTAGATGATTTTGTAGATGAACAAATTTTATTTCATGTAAAAAGATTATGTGTAAGCTGAGATATTCGAGTTTTAAAGTTTCTATGTTGAAGGTCTTGGTTAGAAGGGAACATAGCTTAGGCTATTGTTTTTTACTGTTTAAAGTGAGTCAATAACTAATTGTTGATTGTGTGTTTTTGTGGTTTTTCTTTTTGAAGTATCAAAGTCTATAGGACTTTCAATGAGTAGAGACAAAGGAAAAGAAAAGCTTGTCTGAACTTTTGACTTTTCGATGAAAGAATATTTCTAGTAAGTGTTTTGGAATAGCTGCTCATAGATGATTCATTACGTAATTAGGAATTTAGGGGTAGCCTAAACCCCTACTCTAAATTCTGAGAGTAAGTGTTCTCACACCTATGATTAAATTTGATATATGTGTACTTATGCAATTATGAAAATATGAACATACATGAGATGTTATGACATGTGCCATAAGCTTGTGATGGTTGTTGTGAAAGAGAATATGTAGGTATGATATTCATGCCATGTGACACTAAAAATGTGGGTATGTTTTCATACCAATTGATAGTGATTCTAATATGCTAAAAATGTGAATATGCAATGAATATGTACGAAGAATTGGTAAGTAAATATGTGATAATAATGTGGATATTTTTGCCTTGTGATATTATGAGACTATTGGATATAGTTGGCATGCCATAGGATTGTGAGTACTAACTTGTGAGATGTGATTTTGGGGCGTTGTGATCCAAGGACAATTTTTGGAAAGATAAGGGAATGTGAGCTAAGTTCCATTCACCGAGATATGTGTGTTTGTTGTGTTATAGAGTGTTAACTATATGCTTTACTTATGGGACATGATTGACTCTATGTGTAACACCCTTTACCCGTATCCGACGCTGGGATAAGGTTCGAGGCGTTACTGGGATTTCGCATTCACAAACATGTTAAATCGGGTCACCAAATTTCTCTCAAATTTAAAACTTTTCAAACATGTACATTTCATCCCTTACACAGGCCTTCGAGGCCTAAAACATACTTAAGGGCAGTTCGGGACAAAACCGAGAGAATTCGGTAAACTTTGGGCACGTTAGAAAACTTCTCTTGTTTGAAAGGTCACACGCCCGTGTGGGTGGGGCCCGTGTGGCTTGGGACACACCCATGCCCTCAGCCCGTGTGCAACACTGGCTTTACCCTTATCATACAATTAGGGGCACACGGCCAAATCACACGCCCATGTGGGCTGCCCATGTACAACACTGACTTAAAATTTTAGGTGCAGGGGACGCACAGCCATACCACACACCCATGGGAGTGGCCCGTGTATCACACACGGCCTAGACGGACACCTGTGTGTCCAACCGTGTAGACCTTAATAGGCTATTTTCCAAGCCTTTGGTCACCCTTTTTATCACTTATACTTAATTATTGTCAAATGCAAAGTAAAACATGATTATACTCTTATAAATATTCTTGGCAAAACTTATTGTATGGAAACCTTATATCATTGGTTTCACACATGCTAGTTTTTTCTTATCTTGTATTTAAGGGAATTCCATGTCTCTTTAACACATTCAAGATTGGCTCGTTCTTGTGACTCATTTCCAATTGGAAACAAACCATCATATGAAATGTAAACCTGCATAGATTTGTAGGTAATAGCCCACTTGATAATAAGCCAATTCCTATGGCCATATATAAAAAGATATGTATATCTTTACATGCCTTCATTTGGAAAATCAAATGACACATGTAACAAAATACTCAAAAGTCCTATACATGCCATTGAACATAATAGAAATGTCTTTATACCAAAGAGGTCTATTTGATAGTGTACTAGTTTTCTCAACCGTCTTCCAATCCTTACGAGTCCTTGAGCACTAAAAAGTAGGGAAAAGACAGGGGTAAGCATTTACATGCTTAGTAAGCTCGAATAATCGGAAACTAAACTTACCAAGTAATTAGCATGCAACCAAATTGGGTAATAAAATCCATAAGCATATAATGGCTTCCCTATCACATACACTTAGTCAATGAATTAGTCATATAACAAAGCACCATATAATTTATCTTAGATGAGCTCATCATTCCACATCTCATTTTGTACATATATCTCATATTAATCTCGTTGAGTTTCTAGGAAATCTCGATGGAGTATCCATAATCCGTCAATTCATAAGGATAATATTTTAGGTATGCACTCCCGTGAACTTCACATCTTACGGAAGAATTACCAGTCCAGGCTAAATTCCCCATATCGTAAATTCATAAGGTGATGTCGGGATTCCCAATCCAGGTTAAATCCCTTATAACGACAAACACCCTTAATGAGTTCAGATCTGAATTACCAGTCCAGGCTAAATTCAGACCCCAAATCGGATTACCCATCCGGGCTAAATCTGTAATGCACATATATTCTTCGGAAGGCTTAATCATCCAAAGGAATACCCATCCAGGCTAGATCCTTTTCATAATTGAGATCAACGAATTACCCATGTCGGCTAAATCCTTACTGCAACACATGCAGGATCTCAATTCACATGTCAAGCATGGTTTATCCATCGAATTTCCTTTTTAACCTCAACCGAGACAATTTTTCAACATATCATTATCAGAGTTGCAATTCATGTAATTTCATTCCATCAATAAATACAATCATCATGCATTCATTAATCGTATAATTAGACACATTATGAGTTTACTTTAAGTTATCCGAACTTACCTGATATTGTTTCGGTGTCGTGTTTTGGTTATTCTGAAATCTTTTGTTTTCCTCGATTGACCTCCGGAATTTGTTCCTCGGGGTCTATAACAACAAAATTAAGTCATTAACACTCTACATTATGCTTTTCAAGTCTAAATTCCACCCCTGTCCAAATAACCATTTTGCCCCTAACCTTTCACATTTTTACGATTTAGTCCCTAGGCTCGTATAATGAAACACATGCAATTTCTACCTTACCCAAGCCTAGCTGAACACTTCTCCCTCTTATGGCAGCCCATATTTTCCATTATTTTCTCATTTCTACCACACATTTTACAACTTTTGCAAAAAGGTCCCTTTAAGGGTTTTTCATGAAAATCATCTAGGAAAAGACGTTTAACACACCTCCAACTTTCATATTCCTCTATAAACCATCAAAATACAAGTAAATCATGCATGGTAAATTGTTAAACAAGAACCCTAGCATGAAATATGGGTAGAAATGGAGAGAGTAAGCTATCGGGATTTCAAAAATACAAAGAATATTAAAGAGGGGGTTTGGGAGCACTTACAATTGAGCTTGAAAAGCTTGCAAACCCTAGCTATGGAGGGCTTGAGAGTTTTGGCTGGTACAAGGGAGAAAATGGCTGATTTTTGGTTCATTTTTCCTATTTTATTTCATTAAAATGCCAAATGACCAAAATGCCCTTAAGCCATTTCTTTAAAATTTCATCCATGCAAGCCCATTTTTATCCAAAAACTTAGAATTTGGGAAAATTTCTCTCCAAGACCTTCTAATTTATAATCTAAAGCAATTTCATACAAATTGCTTCTAGAATCCAAGTTTTGCAATTTATTCAATTTAGCCCCTAATTTCCAATTGGATACCTTACTCAAAGAATTTCTCCATGAAACTTTAACACATGCATATTCTCATATACTAGGCCTTATAATAATCATAAAATAAATATTTTGATGTCGGATTGTGGTCCCAAAACCACTATTCCAACTAGGCCCTATTTCGGGATGTTACATGTCTCCCCCCTTAGGGATTTTCGTCCTCGAAAGTCTTACTAGTAAACAGGATCAGATATTGGCTTCTCATGGTTTCTTCTGGCTCCTACGTAGCCTCTTCTACACCATGTCGATGCCATAAAACCTTTACTAGGGTCACATTTTTATTCCTCAACCTTTTAATCGCACGGGCCAAAATCTTAATTTGTTCCTCTCCTGCCCGGTCGAATTTCAATCTCTGCCGGTGAAATCACACGAGAGGGGTCTGATCGATATCGCCTTACATGGATACATGGAACACATCATGAATCTTTTCTAGTTCTGGCGGCAATGCCAAACGATAGGCTAATGGCCCAACTTTTTCGGTGATCTCATACGGACCAATAAATCGTAGACTCAGTTTGCCTTTCCGACCAAATCTCAACATTTTTTTCCATAGAGATACTTTCAAAAATACTTTATCTCCAACTTGGAACTCAATTTCCTTTCTTTTCAGATCAGTGTATGATTTTTGCCTATCCGATGCTGCTTTTAAACAATCTCGTATCACTTTAACTTTTTCTTCAGTTTCCTTAATCAGATCTACTCCACGAATCTGACTTTCCTTGAGTTCTGTCCAGTACAATGGAGTTTGGCACTTCCTGCCATACAAGGCCTCACAAGGTACCATCTTCAAACTTGTTTGAAAATTGTTGTTGCAGGAAAATTCTACCAACGGCAAGTATTTTTCCCAGCTACCCTAAAATTTGAGAATGAAACATCGCTACATATCCTCAAGAATTTGAATCATCCGTTCAGATTGACCATCAGTCTGCAGGTGAAAAGCTGTACTAAAGCTTAACTTAGTACCCAAGGATTCTTGAAACTTCTTCCAAAATCTGGATGTGAACCTCGGGTCTCTGTCTGAAATAATCGACAATGGTACTCCATGCAATCTTACAATCTCAGAAATGTACAAGTCAACCAATCTATCGAGAGAAGAATCTGTCCTTACCGAAATAAAATGAATCGACTTCGTCAACTTATCCACTACGACCCATATGGCATCTTTCTTTTTTGGCGTTAACGAAAATCCTATTGCAAAGCCCTCACGCCCGAGACCGTCGCCAGAGTCGAGCTTGAGGTGTTACTAAACATAATTCATTAATTTAACAGCTCAAACAATTTATTTTTAAAATTTCCAGACAAGTAGGCCAACTGCGTCACAGTCGCTTAAAAATTCATATCTCGAGTTTCGAAACTCAAAATTAAGATCCATAAATTTTCCCTGAAACTAGACTCATATATATATTTACTAATGTTTTTCTAGAATTTTTTATCAAGCCAATTAGTACAGTTTATTAGTTAAATTCTCCCCTATTTTAGGGTTTGACTACTCTGACCCCTGTGTATTATGAACCCCTATTATCTTTGTACAGAACTCAAAATACTATGCCATTTGTTTCTATTACAACTAGAGTCAATAAGGGATTTGTACATATAAAGCATGACCACTAATTGTTTTTGTACAATTTTTAGTGAATTTCTAAAGTTAGAATAGGGGATTCAGAAATTACTCTGACCCTGTTTCACAAAAATTTAAATATCTCACAAAATATAACTCGTTTACCTGTTTTGCTCCATATATATGAAAATAGACTCATTAGGCTTCAATTTCATAGCTTATTCATCATTTAATTCCATTTCTTACTATTTTTAGTCATTTTTTAAATTCACATCAGTGCTGCTGTATGACTCTGTTTATAGCAAATTTCACCATTTTTATGATTTTCCATGGAGTAGGTAATACATTAAGCATACATAACACTAAATATAAATTTTGATTAGCCATTCCAATAGCTAATCAACAACAAGCATTTCCACATCACTCATTTACCATATCATAAGATCATTTACACAAAGTGAGTATAGTGTTATACATGCCACATTCAAAATATACAAGCCATTTTACCAATTTAGGTCTTTGGATAGTGTGAACGAGTCTTCGACCTATCCCAATTCTCAGGCCGGCTTGTCAACAACTACAATGAATGAAAAGAAGGGGGTAAGCATAAATGCTTAGTAAGTTCACATGTAAATAGCAAGTAACATAATCATGAAATTCCACATAAAACATCATTTGCATAAACAACACCAAGACATTCATGTTTCATTTGCATTTAATATCTTTCTATGATTTCATCATACCAAGTTCTCAACCTGAGGATTTAAGCACATACCTGTCAAATTTTCTCATTCATCAAACTTACCAATATTTCACCTTCGTTTTAGGCATTCTTCTCATTCACTTAAGATTCACCCGTTGAACACATCGGAATATAATTCGAATACGCGGATTTCATGAACGTAAGTGTCATACCCGCAGCTAGACAAACTCAATAGCCTGCGAAACTTATGTAACCAAGCTACCATGCAACCCGCCCATAAGTGAACTCGGACTTAACTCAACAAGCTCCGGCGTTCGCATCCATAAGTGAACTTGGACTCAACTCAACGAGTTCGGATGCCTAGTTACATCTCACGAACTCGGACTCAACTCAACGAGTTCGGAACTCAAGTATCCTAGTGACATGTCACTTGTATTCTAATCTATTCCTAAGGTTCAAACGGGCCTTTTCATCGATCTCACATCTTTGCTGTCTTCCACGGAATATCGGAACCGATACTCGGTGATAGTTCATACTCATCAAGTAATTCACATAATTACATATTATTCAACAATAACCACAAAACATAACAATTCATGATAATAATAAGCATCATATCATATAAACAACATTAAATTGCTAAAAATGACAATTATGTTACTACATTTACACATGAACTTACCTCGATACAAAATATTAGCAATCGAGCCTATTCTTCGTAAACTTTATTTTTCCCTCGATCACGACTTGAATCTCATTTATCTTGATCTACAATGCCAAATTAATCTTATTTAATACATACATTCATCAAAACAGTCTTTAATACGAACTTTAGAAAAATTACATTTTTGCCCCTAAACTTTTGCAAAATTACACTTTTGCCCCTAGGCTCGGGAATTAAACTTCATCCCTTATTCTTATGTTTTATGACATGCTGATCATTTTTCCCTTCTATGACAACATCAAATTCACACTCTAACATGTACTTATGACTATTAGGTATTTTTACCGATTAAGCGCTTTTACTCGTTTTCGCTTAAAACCGAGTAGCACAAGTTGTCTAACATAATTTAAAACCTCATATTCTATCATAAAACACCAAAATACACAAATTTCACTTATGGGTATTTTTCCAAATATGAACCCTAGGTTGAATTATTGCTAGCATAAGTTAATTCGAGTTACCGGGATTCCAAAAACGTAAAGAATATTAAAAACGGGGCTTGGAATCACTTACTATGGAGCTTGGAAGCTTGAAACAAACCCTAGCTATGGAGAACCATTGAAATTTCGGCCTAATGAAGAAGATGGACAAAAATTGGCTTTTAATTTTATTTTTAATTCATTTTAATAACTAAATGACCAAAATGCCCTTACTACTAAACTTTCCAAAAATTCCATCCATGTCCAATTTTTGTCCATAGACTTAGAAATTGGTCACATTGCTATTTAAGACCTTCTCATTAATATTCCAAAGCAATTTCATACTAAAAAAATCCTAGAATGCAAATTTTGCAAATTATTTGATTTAGTCCCTAATTTCAATTTAAGCACTTTAGGCATACGATTTCAACACGAATTTTTCACACAATCATGGAAATTGTGGTCACAAAACCACTATTCTGATTAGGTCCTAATTCAGGATATTACAACTCTCCCCCCTTTAAGGATTTTCGTCTTCGAACCCCCCTTTAAGGATTTTCGTCCTCGAAAATCTTACCAGTAAACAGGTTTGGGTATTGGTTTCTCATAGTTTCCTCATGTTCCCATGTAGTCTCTTCTACCCCGTGCTTTTGCACAATACTTTCACGAGAGCGACACTTTTATTTCTTAGTTGTTTGACTTCTCGAGCTAAAATCTTAATCGGTTCTTCTTTATAAGTCATATCCAGCTGTAGCTCAACTTCTGTCATGTGAAGGATCCGAACGATACCGACGTAGCATAGATACATGGAAAACATCATGCATCCTCTGTAATTCAAATGGAAATGCTAACCGATAAGCTACTGGTCCAATTCTTTCAATTACTTCATACGGTCCAATAAAACGCGGACTTAACTTGCCCTTCCGTCCAAATCTAAGGACTTTCTTCCATGGAGATACTTTTAAAAATACCTTATCACCAACTTGAAACTCAATTTCCTTTCGTTTCAAATCCGCATAAGATTTCTGTCTATCTGAAGCAGCTTTCAAACAATCTCGAATCACTTTCACCTTTTCTTCGGTTTCTTTTATTAGACCAACTCCATAAATCTGATTTTCCTTGAGTTCAGTCCAATACAATGGCATCCGACTTTTACGACCATACAATGCTTCATAAGGTGCCATCTTCAAACTCGTCTGATAACTATTATTATAAGCAAATTCTACCAACAGTAAGTATCTTTCCCAACTACCTTGAATTCCAATACGCAACATCTGAGCATGTATTCAAGAATCTGAATTACTCTCTCTGATTGTCCATCAGTTTGTGGATGAAAGGCAGTGCTGAAATTTAACTTCGTACCTAATGCCTCTTGCAACTTTTGCCAAAACTGTGAAGTAAATCTCGGATCTCTATCCAAAATGATTGACAAAGGTATTCCATGAAGTCTAACAATCTCACGGATATACAATTCAACCAACTTATTAAGAGAATAATTCGTACGTACCGGAATAAAATGAGTCGATTTAGTCAGTCTGTCAACTATTACCCAGATGGCATTTTTGTTCCCCGGAGTTAATGGCAACCCTAATACAAAATCCATAGTAATCCGATCCCATTTCCATTCAGGAACTATGATAGGCTGTAGTAATCCCGAAGGTACTTGGTGTCCAGCTTTCACTTGTTGACAAACTAAGCACTTTGATACAAACTCGAAAATATCTCTTTTTATTCCACTCCACCAGTACATTTTCTTCAAGTTATTATACATTTTCGTACTGCCCGGATGAACTGCCACACAACCATTATGTGCTTCATGCAAAATCTTTTGAATCAACTCATCATTTTTCGGTACGTAAATTCGGTTTTCAAACATCAAGCAACCATCAGAACCGATTCTAAAATCTGATCACGTATCAGCTTCACACTGTTTTCTCTAGGCTTGCAAATCTTGATCATTTTTCTGAGCTTAACAAATCTCTTGTAGAAACATCAGTTTTGCTCTTAACTCTGCTAGAATCGAACCATCATCAGATACCTTTAACCGAGTGTTCATAGCTCTCAAAGCAAATAGCAACTTTCTGCTTAAAGTATCGGCAACCACATTCGCATTTCCCGGATGGTAGTCAATAACAAGCTCGTAATCTTTCAATAACTCTAACCATCTTCGTTGTCTCAAATTCAAGTCTTTTTGTGACATTAAGTACTTAAGACTTTTGTGGTCGGTATATACTTAGCACTTTTCACCATACAAATAATGTCGCCAAATCTTCAAAGCAAACACTATAGCAGGCAATTCCAAATCATGAGTCGGATAATTCCTTTCGTGAGATTTTAACTGCCTCGAAGCATAAGCCACCACTTTTCCTTCTTGCATAAGTACACATCCTAAGCCATTTCGAGAAGCATCACTATACACCACAAATTCTTTACCTGATTCGGGTTGTACCAACACTGGTGCTTCAGTTAAAACATTTTCAATTCTTCACAACTCTGTTGACATTCTTCCGTCCATTAAAATTTAACATCCTTTCGGAGTTGTCTAGTCATAGGAGCAGTAATCATAGAAAATCCATTTACAAACTACCGATAATACCCAGCTAGCCCCAAGAAACTTCTAACCTCGGTTACATTTTTCGGTGGTTTCCAATCAATAATGGCCGAAATTTTACTAGGATCAACCCGTATACCATCACCTGAAACAATGTGACCCAAAAATCCAACTTCCCGAAGCCAAAATTCACTTTTACTAAACTTGGCATATAACTACTTATTTCTCAAAGTTTGCAAAACTATTTTCAAGTGTTCGGCATGCGCTATCTCATCTTTCAAATAAATTAAGATGTCATCTATAAATACCACAACAAATTTGTCCAAGTATGGCCGAAATATGCGATTCATCAAATCCATAAACACAGTAGGAGCATTTGTTAACCCGAATGGCATAACTAAAAATTCATAATGATCGTACCTTGTTCTAAAAGCAGTTTTAGGCACATTCGACTCTTTTACTCGCAGCTGGTAGTACCCAGATCTCAAGTCAATCTTTGAAAACCATGTCGCTCCTTTCAGCTGATCAAAAAAATCATCAATTCTCGGCAACGGATACTTGTTCTTGATTGTCATCTTGTTTAATTGCTGATAGTCAACACACAATCTCATAGAACCATCCTTCTTTTTCACAAATATAACACAGGAGCACCCCAAGGTGAAAAACTCGGTCTCACAAAGCCTTTGTCAGTCAACTCTTGCAATTGCGACTTTAATTCTTTTAACTCTGCTGGTGCCATTCTATACGAAGCAATTGAGATCAGAGCTATTCCCGGTATCAAATCAATACCAAATTCTACTTTCCTGACTGGAGGCAAACCCAGTAATTCTTCTGGAAATACATCCGTAAATTCACACACAACCGGCACTGATTCAACTTTCTTTTCAATTTCTTTTGTATTAATTACATACGCCAAATAAGCTTCATAACCCTTTTACAAATATCTCTGAGCCGACATTGAAGAAATCATACTAGATAATGCCTCTGATTTGTCTGGTTCAACCCGCAGAATTTCACCACTTTCACACTTTAATTCTATAACCTTTTCTTTGCAATTTACTATAGGATCATGCAATGTCAACCAATCCATACCCAAAATAACATCAAATTCATCAAACGGCAACAACATCAAGTCGGCCGGAAAGTAATGACCCCAACTCATTAAAGGGCATTTCTTGCATACTTTATCAACTATCACACATTTGCCTAACGGATTCGACACTCTAATCATAAATTTTGTGTTCTCAACAAGTATATTCATACTAGACACCAGTTTCATGCATACATATGAATGAGTAGAACCGGGATCAATCAAAGCAATAACATTAACATCATAAAGAGAAAATATACCAGTAATCACGTCAGGTGATGAAGCATATTCACGTGCCTTTATAGCATAAGTTCTAGCTGGAGCCCTTGCTTCAGATTTAACTACTGAATCTCTGGCTACATTCTTGCTGCTTGCTTCATTTCTAGCTTTTCTCGAATATCTTCCCCTCGAGTCTGCACCACTAACTTTTACACTTTAAAATTTTTCTACCACTAACTTTTACACTCTGAACTTTTTCTTTCTCAATTCTCTCTGGGCAGTCTCTAATAAAATGATCCGGAGAACCACACCGAAAACATTCATTCGCTCTACATGAATCAAAATGATTTCTGCCACACCGCTAGCACTCGGGCTTAACGAATCTCGTATTTCCCACACTAGTCGTAGAAGTAGTCTGAGATTTAGGACCCACATTTTGCTTCTTAAAATTTCTATATGATTGTCCAGTCGAAACCTGTGAACGAGGATTCATATTTCTAGATTTTTTAGATTGCTGTGAGAATGAACTGCTCATCGGTCTTTTCTTCCAATTTCTAGTCTCAGCCTCTACTTTTTTCTTCTCTTTAAGTAGTTCTACAGCCTTGCAAGCTCGATCAACCAGTACTACCATTTCTTTTAATTCAAGAATCCCAACAAATACTCTGATGTCTTCATTGAGTCCGTCTTCAAATCGTCTGCACATTTTAGCTTCTGTAGGAATATATTCTCTAGCATACTTACTCAACCTGACGAACTCCCTTTCGTATTCTATAACTGTCATGTTCCCCTGCTTTAATTCAAGAAACTCTTTACGCTTCTGATCAATAAATCTTTCACTGATGTATTTCTTTCGAAATTCTTCTTGAAAGAACTCCCAAGTTATTTTCTCTTTCGGTACTACTGAAGTCAATGTCTTCCATCAATGATAAGCTGAATCCCTCAACAACGATATAGCACATTTTAAGCATTCCTCAGGTGTACAAGATAATTCATCAAATACCCGAATAGAATTTTCAAGCCAAAACTCTGCTTTCTCGGCATCATCATCAATATTTGCCCTAAATTCTTCGACCCCTTGCTTACGGATTTTGTCAACTGAAGTTCTGTGAAATTTCATCAGATCTACACCTTGAGGCATCGGGGGTACAGGTTGAGGAATCGGGGGAGGTTGGGGAGGTTGTGCATTCGGGTTCGTACGAACGAACTCAGTATACCAAGCACTCATCATCTGGAGAAAGGCTTCTCGAGATCCTTCTCCTCCTCTTGACCAACAGTAAGAGGTGGATTTTCAGTTGGCACCGCCCCTTCATCCGGAGCTGGTGCATTACTCTCTACATCATCAGCCGCAACTGGATCGGGATCCATTTACTATAAAAAAAATCATTTAAAAGGTCAGAAGTCGTCACACTATCACAATATATATATGCCATGTATAGCAAAACCCGTACATACAACACATTAGTCCGAGAACTGACTAAACCTGCTCTGATACCACTAAATGTAATACCCTCACGCCCGAGACCATCTCCAGATTCGAGCTTGAGGTGTTACTAAACTTAATTCATTAATTTAACAGCTCAAACAATTTATTTTTAAAATTTCCAGACAAGCTGGCCAACTACCTCACAGTCGTTTAAAATTCATATCTCGAGTTCCCGAAACTTGAATTAATATCTGTAAATTTTCCTTGAAACTAGACTCATATATCTATTTACTAATTTTTTTCTAGAATTTTTGGTTGAGCCAATTAGTACAGTTTATTAGTTAAATTCTTCCCTATTTTAGGGTTTGACTACTCTGACCCTTGTGTATTACGAATCACTATTATCTTTGTACAGAACTAAAAAGACTATGCCGTTTGTTTCTGTTAAAACAAACTCAATAAGGAATGTTTACATATAAAGCATGACCTCTAATTGTTTTTGTACAATTTTTGGTGAATTTCCAGAGTCAGAACAGGGGGTTCAGAAATCGCTCTGACCTTGTTTCACAAAAATTTAAATATCTCACAAAATATAACTCATTTACCTGTTTTGTTCCATGTATATGAAAATAGACTCATCAGGCTTCAATTTCATAACTTATTCATCATTTAATTCCATTTCTTACTATTTTTAGAGATTTTTAAAATTCACATCACTGCTCCTGTATGACTCTGTTTATAGCAAATTTCACCATTTTATGGTTTTCCATGGAGTAGGTAATACATTAAGCATACATAACACTAAATATAAATTTTGATTAGCCATTCCAATAGCTAATCAACAACAAGCATTTCCACATCACGCATTTACCATATCATAAGATCATTTACACAAAGTGAGTATAATGCTATACATGCCACATTCAAAATATACAAGCCATTTTACCAATTTAGGTCTTTGGATAGTGTGAACGAGTCTTCGGCCTATCCCGATTCTCAAGCCGGCTTGTCAACAACTAAAATGAATGAAAAGAAGGGGTAAACATAAATGCTTAGTAAGTTCACATGCAAATAGCAAGTAACATAATCATGAAATTCCACATAAAACATCATTTGCATAAACAACACCAAGAAA
Organism: Gossypium hirsutum; assembly: GCF_007990345.1. Lineage (NCBI taxonomy): Eukaryota > Viridiplantae > Streptophyta > Magnoliopsida > Malvales > Malvaceae > Gossypium > Gossypium hirsutum. Next base: position 51,904,989 of record NC_053435.1, read on the forward strand.
TTCATGTTTCATTTGCATTTAATATCTTTCTACGATTTCATCATGCCAAGTTCTCAACCCGAGGATTTAAGTACATACCTGTCAAATTTTCTCATTCATCACACTTACCAATATGTCACCTTCGTTATAGGCATTCTTCTCATTCACTTAAGATTCACCCGTTGAACACATCGGAATATAATTCGAATACGCGGATTTCATGAACGTAAGTGTCATACCAGCAGCTAGACAAACTCAATAGCCTGCGAAACTTATATAGCCAAGCTACCATGTAACCCGCCCATAAGTGAACTCGGACTCAACTCAACGAGCTCGGGCGTTCGCATCCATAAGTGAACTCGGACTCAACTCAACAAGTTCAGATGCCTAGTTACATTTCACGAACTCGGACTCAACTCAATGAGTTTGGAACTCATGTATCCTAGTGACATGTCACTTGTATTCTAATCTATTCCTAAGGTTCAAACGGGCTTTTTCCTCAATCTCACATCTTTGCCGTCTTCCACGGAATATCAGAACTGATACTCAGTGATAGTTCATACTCATCAAGTAATTCACATAATTACATATTTTCAACAATAACCACAAAACATAACAATTCATGATAATAATAAGCATCATATCATATAAACAACATTAAATTGCTCAAAATGATAATTATGTTACTACATTTACACATGAACTTACCTCGATACAAAATATTAGCAATCGAGCCTATTCTTCGTAAACTTTGTTTTTCCCTCGATCGCAACTTGAATCTCATTTCTCTTACTCTATAATGCGAAATTAATCTTATTTAATACATACATTCATCAAAACAGTCTTTAATACAAACTTTGGCAAAATAACATTTTTGCCCCTAAACTTTTGCATAATTCCACTTTTGCCACTCAGCTCCGGAATTAAAATTCATCCCTTATTATTATGTTTTATGACATGCTGATCATTTTTTCCCTTCTATGGCAACATCAAATTCACACTCTAACATGTACTTATGACTATTAGGTATTTTTACCGATTAAGCGCTTTTACTCGTGTTCGTTTAAAACCGAGTAGCACAAGTTGTCTAACATAATTTAAAACCTCATATTCTATCATAAAACACCAAAATATACAAATTTCACTTATGGGTATTTTTCCAAATATGAACCCTAGGTTGAATTATTGCTAGCATAAGTTAATTCGAGTTACCGGGATTCTAAAAACGTAAAGAACATTAAAAACGGGGCTTGGAATCACTTACTATGGAACTTGGAAGCTTGAAACAAACCTTAGCTATGGAGAACCCTTGAAATTTCGGCCTAATGAAGAAGATGGACAAAAATTGACTTTTAATTTTGTTTTTAATTCGTTTTAATAACTAAATGACCAAAATGCCCTTACTACTAAACTTTCCAAAAATTCCATCCATGTCCAATTTTTGTCCATAGACTTAGAAATTGGTGAAATTGCTATTTAAGACCTTCTCATTAATATTCCAAAGCAATTTCATACTAAAAAGGCCTAGAATGCAAATTTTTGCAAATTATTCGATTTAGTCCCTAATTTCAATTTAAGCACTTTAGGCATAGGATTTCATCACGAAATTTTCACACAATCATGCAATCATATCATAAACATTAAAATAATTATAAAATAATTATTTCTATCTCAGATTTGTGGTCACGAAACCACTATTCCGATTAGGCCCTAATTCGGGATATTACACCTATCACAAAATCCATAGTAACTTAGTCCCACTTCCATTTGGGGACCATCACAGGCTGTAACAAACCTGAAGGTACTTGATGTTCAGCTTTAACTTGTCGACATACCAAGCATTTCGATACAAATTCAGAAATATCTCTTTTCATGCCGTTTTACCAGCACATTTTCTTCAAATCATTGTACATCTTGGTACTTCCCGGGTGAATTGACAAATGGTTATTATGTGCTTCTTGCAAGATTTTCTGAATAAGCTCATTGTCTTTGGTACAAAAACCCTATCTCTGAATATCAAACACCCATCAGAACCAATCCGAAAATCTGATTCAATACCTGACTCATATTGAGTCCTTTTAGCTTGCAAGTCATCATCATTAGTTTGAGTATTATAGATTTCCTAAAGAAATGTTGGCCTAGCCTCTAGCTCTGCCAAGACTGAACCATCATCAAGTAATGTCAATCGAGTATCCATGGCCCTTAATGTAAATAAGGATTTTCTACTTAACGCGTCCACGACCACATTCACTTTCCCGAGGGATAGTCAATGATCAAATCATAATCCTTAATTAATTCTAACCATCTCCGTTGTCTCAGATTCAATTCTTTTTGAGTCATCAAATACTGCAAACTCTTGTGGTCTGTGAATATATGGCAAGTCTCATCATATAAATAATGCTTCTAAATTTTTAAAGCAAAAACGATGGCGGCTAGTTCTAGGTCGTGTGTCGGATAGTTCTTCTCGTGCGGTTTCAACTGCCATGAAACATAGGCTATTACTTTGCCATCTTGCATAAGTACACAACCCAATCCATTTAAGGATGAATCACTGTAGACCACAAACTCTTTTCCCGACTCAGGCAATACTAAAATAAGAGCTTTAGTCAGTAGTGTCTTCAACTTCTCAAAACTTTGCTGACACTTTCCGTCCAATCAAATTTAATGTCTTTCTATAACAATCTCGTCATTGGAGTCGATATAATAGAGAATCCTTTCACAAACCTTCGATAGTAACCGGCTAGACCCAAAAAGCTTCTAACCTCGGTTACATTTTTAGACGGCTTCCATTCGATGATAGCAGAGATCTTACTTGGATCAACTTGGATGCCTTCACCCGAAACAATATGACCCAAAAATCTGACTTCCTAGAGCCAAAACTCACTCTTGCTAAACTTATCATACAGTTGCTTTTCCCACAAGGTCTGCAACACAATTCTCAGGTGCTTCGCATTCTCTGTCTCATCTTTGGAGTAAATCAAAATGTCATCAATGAACACAATGACAAACTATCCAAATATGGCCAAAATATCCTATTCATTAGATTCATAAATACGGTCGGTGCATTCGTCAGCCCAAATGGCATGACAAGAAATTCATAATGACCATACCTCGTCCTGAAAGTTGTTTTAGGTACATCCGATTCTTTAACTCGCAGCTGATAATAGCCAGACCTCAAGTCTATCTTAGAGAACACGGTGGCTCCTCTCAATTGGTTAAACAAATCATCAATCCTTGGCAAAGGATACTTATTCTTGATAGTTACCTTATGCAGTTGTGGTAATCTATACATAGCCTCATCGAACCATCTTTCTTCGTTACAAATAGTACGGGGGCACCCCAAGGTGAAAAACCTGGCCTTTCAAACCCTTTATCCGTGAACTCTTGCAACTGTGCTTTTAAATCTTTCAGCTTAGTTGGCGTCATTCTATACTAAGCAATAGAAATGGGAGCTATCCCTAGCACCAATTCAATACCAAACTCTATCTCCCTTTCAGGAGGTAATTCGGGTAATTCTTTCAGGAACACATCTGGATACTCACATACTGTCAGCACAGACTCAATCTTCAACTCTGTTTCTTTAGTATTCAATACAAATGCAAGGTAGGCTTCATACCCTTTTCTCATATATCTTTGAACAACCATTGCCGTGATTACAACCGGCGGCGAACTCAATTCTCTTGAATAGACCCATAGAATCTCACCATTCAGGCATTTCAATTTAATATACTTACAACCATAATTTACAATTACATCATGCAGGGCTAACCAATCCATACCAAGTATTACATCGAATTCATCAAATGGTAACAACATAAGGTTAGCCGGAAAACAATTACCCTAAATCGTTAAAGGACAATTCTTACAGACCTTATCAACCAGGACTAATGTGCTTAGTGGGTTCGACACTTTAATAATAAATTTGGTAGGCTCAATGGGTATGTTCATACTAGATACCAATCTCATGCAAATATATCAATGCGTCAACCACGGATCAATTATGACAATAACACATGTATTGAAAAGAGAAAAAGTACCCGTGTTAACGTCAGGAGCAGAGGCTTCCTCTCAGGTACATATCACATACGTTCTTGCCAGAGCTTGAACCTCTAGTTTTGCAGTGTCTTTAGTCGCGATCCGTCTACCACTGGAACTTTCAGGATATCTTGAAGGTCTACCTCACGCAATGGGAGCACTCGACTTCGGGGCTACTTCTGCTTCTTTTTCAACTCGTTCAGGGCAGTCCCTGAGAAAGTGATCAATAGAACCACATCTAAAACATGCGCCGCTCTTCATTCGGCACTCTCTGAAGTGAAATTTGTTGCAACCCTTACACTTCAGATTTTGATCATCTACACTCCCCACACTAGTTACCATCGGGGAGGAAGCCTTCTGACTTCGTCGTTTAGAGCCTCTCGCTCTACCCGAATATCCTATTGATGAAGTGGAGTGCTCATGTTGACTCCCTGCTTTCTTCGTAGAAAATGAGGGTGTTTTACAGCTAGACCTCTTGCTCGCAACTCGAGCATCTCTCTTTGCTTACTTTCTTTCATTATTAAGCTCTTTGGCCTTCTTGGCCCGATCAGCCAATGCGGCAAACTGCCGTATTTCAAGGATCCCAATCAACAACTTAATTTCCTCATTCAGACCTTCATTGAAGAGTTTGCATATTTCTAACTCAGTTTGGACCCATTTAGTTGCATACTGACTTAGCCTCACGAATTCTCTTTCGTATTCTGCTACAGTTTTGTTCCCTTATTTAAGTTCTACGAACTCATTTCGCTTCGAGTCTAAAAACCTTTGGCTAATGTATTTCTTCCTAAACTCTGCTTGGAAGAAATCCTAAGTCATATTTTCATTTGGTACTACCGAGGATACAATCTTCCACCAATTGTATGCAGTATTCTTCAAGAGGGACACGGCACACTTTAAACACTCCTCGGGTGTGCACGACAATTCATCTAACACCCGTGTAGTATTCTCGAGCTAGAACTCGACTCTTTCAGCATCATCCTCGATTTTAGCTCTAAATTCCTCAGCCCCTTACTTTCTAAGCTTCTCTACAGGGGCCTTACCAATTCTTACCGGTGTTATACCTCGTGGCACATCATCATCAGGTTGGTTAGGGGGCGGGAGAGGCTTTAGTATGTTGGGGCGATTCCTCAGGTAATCCCCAAACCATTCGTCCATCATATCAAAGAAGGCAGCTCAGGCCTCTTCTCGGCCTTCAAACATAAGCCTTCTACTACTAGATACAGCTCGTTGTACGGAAGCTAGAGCATGGCTCTCAGCTCCCTCGGACTCATCTTGTGCTTGATTGGAAGACATTTACTATATTCAAAACAATTTAAACAATTAGGAGATGTCACACTATCAATATTCGAATAATGGCAAGTATAGTAAACCTCAATATCCTCTACGGTAGTCCTAGAATCGACTAAATCGTAGCTCTGATACCACTAAATGTAACACCCTCCACCCGTATTTAACGTCGGGATAGGGTTCGAGGCGTTACCGGGATTTCGCACTCACAAACATGTTAAATCGGGTCACCAAATTTTGCTCAAATTTAAAACTTTTCAAACATGTACATTTCATCCCTTACACAGGCCTTTGAGGCCTAAAACATACTTAGGGGTAGTTCGGGACAAAACCGAGAACATTCGGTAAACTTTGGGCACGTTAGAAAACTTCTCTTGTTTAAAAGGTCACACACCCGTGTGGGTGGAGCCATGTGGTCACACACGCCCATGTGGCTTGGGACACGCCATGCCCTCAGCTCATGTGCAACACGGACTTTACCCTTATCATACAATTAAGGGCACACGGCCAGATCACACACCCGTGTGGCCTGCCCGTATACAACACTGACTTAAAATTTTAGGTGTAGGGGACGCACGACCATACCACACACCCATAGGAGTGGCCCGTGTATCACACGCGGCCTAGACACACGCCCGTGTGTCCAACCGTGTGGACCCTAATAGGCTATTTTCCGAGCCTTTGGTCACCCTTTTTATCACTTATACTTAATGATTGTCAAATGCAAAATAAAACAAGATTATACTCTTATAAATGTTCTTTGCAAAACTTATTGCATGGAAACCTCATATCATTGGTTTCACACATGCTAGGTTATTTCCCATCTTGTATTTAAGGGGATTCCATGTCTCTTTAACACATTCAAGATTGGCTCGTTCTTGTGACTCATTACCAATTGGAAACAAACCATCATATGAAGTGTAAACCTGCATAGATTTGTAGGTCATAGCCCATTTTAAAATAAGCCAATTCCTATGGCCATATACAAAAAGATAGGTATATCTTTACATGCCTTCATTTGGCAAATCAAATGACATATATAACAAAATACTCAAAAGTCCTATACATGCCGTTCAACATAATAGAATTGTCTTTATAGCAAAGCTGGTCTATTTGATAGTGTGCTGGCTTTCCCAACCGTCTTCCAATCCTTACGAGTCCTTAAGGTCTGAAAAGTAGGGAAAAGAGAGGGGTTAGCATTTACATGCTTAGTAAGCTCGAATAATCAAAAACTAAACTTACCAAGTAATTAGCATGCAACCAAATTAGGTAATAAAATCAATAAGCATGTAATGGCTTCCCTACCACATAATAAACACTCAATCAATGAATTAGTCATATAACAAAGCGCCATATAACTTATCTTAGATGAGCTCATCATTCCACATCTCATTTTGTACATATATCTCATATTAATCTCATTGAGTTTCTAGGAAATCTCGATGGAGTATCCATAATCCGTCAATTCATAAGGATAATCATTTCAGTTATGCCCTCCCGCGAACCTCACATCTTACGACGGAATTACCAATCCAGGCTAAATTACCCATATCGTAAACTTATAAGGTGATGTCGGGATTACCAGTCTAGGCTTAATCCCTTATAATGACAAACACCCTTAATGAGTTCGGATCTGAATTACTAGTCCAGGCTAAATTCAGACCCCAAATCGGATTACCCATCCGGGCTAAATCCTTAATGCACATATATTCTTCGGGAGGCTCAGTCATCTAAAGGAACACCCGTCTGGGCTAGATCCTGTTCATAACTGAGATCAATAAATTACCCGTTCGGGCTAAATTCTTACTGCAACACATGCAGGAACTCAATTCACATGTCAAGCATGGTTTATCCATCGAATTTCCTTTTCAACCTCAACCGAGACAATTTTTCAACATATCATTATCAGAGTTACAATTCATGGAATTTCTTGCCATCAATAAATAAAATCATCATGCATTCATAAATCATATAATTAGACACATTATGAGTTTACTTTAAGTTATTCGAATTTACTTGGTATTCGTTTCGGTGTTGTGTTTTGGTTATTCCGAAATCTTCTATTTTCCTCGATCGACCTCGGGAATTTGTTCCTCGGTGTCTATAACAACAAAATTAAATCATTAACACTCTACATTATGCTTTTCAAATCTAAATTCCACCCTCAGTCCAAATGACTATTTTGCCCCTAGCCTTTTATTTTTTTACGATTTAGTCCCTAGGCTCGTATAATGAAACGCATGCAATTTCGACCTTACTCAAGCCTAGATGAACACTTCTCCCTCTTATGACAGCCCATATTTTCCATTATTTTCTCATTTCTACCACACATTTTACAACTTTTTACAAAAAGGTCCCTTTAAGGGTTTTTCATGAAAATCACCTAAGAAAAGATGTTTAACAATTTTCATATTCCTCCATAAACCATCAAAATACAAGTAACTCATGCATGGGTAAATTTTTAAACATGAACCTTAGCATGAAATATGGGTAGAAATGGAGAGAGTAAGCTACCGGGATTTCGAAAATACAAAGAACATTAAAAATGGGGCTTGGGAGCACTTACTATTGAGCTTGAAAAGCTTGCAAACCCTAGCTGTGGAGGGCTTGAGAGTTTCGGCTGGTACAAGGGAGAAAATGGCTGATTTTTGGTTCATTTTCCCATTTTATTTCATTAAAATGCCAAATGACCAAAATACCCTTAAGCCCTTTCTTGAAAATTTCATCCATGCAAGCCCATTTTTGTTCAAAAACTTAGAAATTGGGAAAATTTATCTCCAAGACCTTCTAATTTATAATATAAAGAAATTTCATACAAATTTCTTCTAGAATCCAAGTTTTTTAATTTATTCAATTTAGTCCCTAATTTCCAATTGGACACCTTACTCAAAGAATTTCTTCATGAAACTTTAACACATGCATATTCTCATACACTAGGCCTCATAATAATCATAAAATAAATAATTTTATGTTAGATTTGTGGTCCCAAAACCACTATAACGACTAGGCCCTCTTCTAGGATGTTACACTATTTGTCATTTTGGTGTGTTGGAGATCCGTGTATCCGATGAGTGGTGACAGAGTCCACTTTACGTTTCATAACCTCAAGAGCCAAAATATCTTATAATATGACTAAATGTGATTAAATAATGTTTATATGTGTTATGGTACATGCTTAAATAATCATGTGGTTAAAATGATAAATGTGTAATTGTAAAAAAGGAAGATGATTAAATTTTGAATTTGATACTAGAGTTGAATATGATATGAATATGTTACATGTCTATTTAGTCGATGCATGGTGACTTGTTTGTGTAGTGGTTGTTTTAAGCATTCACTAAGCTTGTTAAGCTCACCCACTCCTTTTTAACCACTGCAAATAAGTAGTACTAGTGTATGTGGTGTGGTCTCAAAAGGTGATCCAAGCCAAAGCTTTAGTTGGTATTAGTAGGTGTTCTTTTAATTATTTGTGATTTTGGGAATAAATAGCAATGTGGTAGACTTTATGTTGGTTTTCCTATGATTTTTGGTTATTTGCATGCCTATTATGCTTTGTAATTTGTGCACTTCAAATATGGTGTTTGGGAATGTTATTTAAGACATTTCAGTGCTTATTTTATGAGACAATTGATTCATGAGATTTAGAACCTATTTGGAATGATCTATGTGATGATAAATACTAAGTTTTTAAGGCCTGGAATAAAGGTATCGATATTTGGGTTTTAAAAATGATACCTCTGTTATTTTTGAAAGTGCAGGATACAGTTTAGTAAATTGGTATCGATATTTTATCACGAGTACCAATACTCAGGTTAAAATTATTGATACTTTTCCAATGGTACCGATATTTTCCAAAAGTTGGGTTTTTAAGTCAAGAAATAGTAAGCTAATCCGGTATTGATTTTCCAAGATGTATCGATACCACTTGAGAGAATTATCAATACCACTCTTCCAATATCAATACCTACGTAACCATCTTAGGAAATTTTGCTAAATGGTCCTAATGCATGTTTAGAACTTATTTTATGATTAATCAATGAATTTTTAACATAATTCAACCTCCTAAGAGCATGTATGACTTACATTTCATGTGAATGCTATTATATTATATTAAAGAAAAAAAAGATTCATGTGTAATGATGTAACGATTTGTGATGAATACGAATTGAGACGGTGGTGTAGCGTCCTAATATTCAGGCTCGGTGACCAAATCGGGTATAAGGTGTTACATTACGAACTTAAGAATATAGGAATAGGTTTCGAGCTCTTACGTATGTTGCGGACTCAAGAATACATGAATAGGTTCTGAGCTCCTGGTATGTTGCAAACTCGAGAATGCAAGTGTGACAGCCATAGTGTGACCCCAGTCGGAAAGTGGTTTCGGGACCACAAAACCGAGTCATAAAAATAATTAATTGCTATATTCTATGCTTATTATATGTGTACATGCATATGTGGAGGTTTCATTCCCTAATTTTGCCAATTACATGAGAAATTATTGAATAGGGATAAATATGAGACATGGTGAAATATGATAGGCTAATTTAAAATGGTCTATTAGTGCATGTACCAAAAAGGGTGGTTTTGCATGTCAATTTACCCAAAAGAAGTAGAGTGGCCGGCCAAGGGGTGATGGAGCTCCACTTATTCTAATTTAATATGTTTTGTTTAGTTAACAATTAAATTAAAAAGGAATTAAAAAAGGAAAAAGGTGAATAAAATAAGGAGGGAAGAGGGAGTGTTCATCTTTTTTTTTTCTTGGCAATTGCCGTGAGTGAGGAGAAGGAAGGGAGACTTGGTTATTTGATTTTGGCTTGGAATATGGCTAGAATGAGGTATGTATTGAATGATTCTTGAAAATCTATGCATGTTTGAGATGGTTAGTTCCAATTCTACTCATCCTATAGATTAGACTTAGGATTTTGGGGTTGAAATTCGGCCAAGAAGTTTGAAACTCTTAGTAGATGTGTTAATGTCATTAAAATGGATAGTAATGTAGGAGATGGTGAGTGGTTAATTTCTTTTAACTTGAAAGTTGAGGTTAAAATGGGTTAAGTGATTGCCGAATCTACTTTAGGGGTGGAGGATTGTGTTCATGTTATATTGAATAGGTAGAGGTTGTAATGAGGTTGAAATTGTTGAATTGTTAGTTGGGTAACAAATGAAGCAATCGGCTATATGGGATAAAAATGGGATGTTCATTTTAGTTGTTGTTTCATTTTTTGTGAGAAATGGGTCAAGTGTTCATGAGATGAAATGTTGTGATTTGAGGAATTATAGGTGATAGTATAGATATACATATTCGGCCATCACTTGGGAGCTTATGTGATGTTGAGTATAAAATTAGCAAGGTGATTGCCGAATGTCCAAGTATGCATATGCATGTGTGATTAGATTATTGAAAGTATGGTAATTGCATAAGGTTATTAGCCGAATAGCTAAGAACACAAGGTAGCAAGATAAAAATTTTACCATGCCATTCCGTATGTCATAAATCATTAAAACGTGAATACCAATATATGTAGCAAAGCGGTTGAATGAGTTAATTTATTTGTTTAAGCTCAAGATCGTAAAGGAGAGGCGTCCAACAAGGGGAAATCGAAGATCATCGAGTAGTCGACTTGGAGTTATTTTACCCAACACAAGGTAAGTCATTAAGCATATATTTGGTATTGATTTAAATAGTCATAATGTCTATGTAATTATGTCGAATGAAATGATAAATATATATATACACGTATGCATGGGGTGATGAAAGTATTGAATGAAAAGAAAAGAGGTGAGGTGTATTGAGATGTTGATTTCGGCACTAAGTGTGCGGGTATAAACAATTATGATCATGAGATTGGCACTAAGCGTGCGGGTTTAAATTGTATAGCACTAAGTGTGCAAGTTTGATTATATAGCACTAAGTGTGCGAGTTTGATTATGTAAGCACTAAGTGTGCGAGTTTGATTATATAACACTAAGTGTGCGGACTTACTATATGTTTTTGAAGCACTATTGACACTAAGTGTGCGACCTTATTGAGTTGGTCACGGACAGCGGACGAGTAAGTGTCTTGAGTTCGTGGCTAATAGACGTTATGTTTATATTTGGAATTCTTGCTTGATAAGTTTTGAACCTATGTGATAATTATACTTGAAGTGACGTACATGAGATTCATCGTGGAATAGAGGGAATGTTATTTAGTTGCATGAATGTAACGAGAATGAAAGCATCCATGGAAAATGCCTCAAATACCATGTTGAGTAGCATATGAAAAATTGATGTAGTACTTTGTATGATATTGAGCTGAAAGGTCTAAGGAACCATGGCATAGTTGGTATGGGTGGAGAGAATTAACCCCTTTTCACTTGTTTTCTCATGTGATAATTTATTAATGGATGATTATGTAATGCTTATGACTTACTGAGTTATATACTCACTCGGTGTTTGCTTGTCACCTACTTTAGGTTTCTTGGACTCGTCTTTTTGCGTGCTTGGGACCGTCATCGAAGTCATCACACCAGCTAGCAAGTTTTGGTACTTTCTTCTTAGTCGGTCTAGGAGAACATTTCGGCATGTAGAGGCTATTATGTTGTGTTTGAACTTTGGTATGTAAACTTTCAGCCATGCGAAAATGGCATAAATGTTAATTTGGACTTTGGGTCCTATGATATTTAGTTATAAATCTTAGTAAATGGGTTTTATAATGTGGTCATGACTGATATTAGGCCAATTCGGTTTTGGTTGAATAATAGTTGAGGCCTATTCGATTTTTATGCCATATGTCATGGTTGATTATTTTTGGTGCTAAAATTCATGATATGGCAATAGTGTAGTAGGGAGATGTTTGACAATGATTAGCCTTTGGCATGGCTAGTCATGATCATAATTTGTGATATGTATGATGAATTATTAGTTAGATCAAGGAGAAATCACGAAATAGGCATAGTTGCTTTAGTAACAGATGCTGGCAGCAGCAGTGATGTGAGATTGAAAAATCACTAAAAATAGTAGGAATGGAATTAAATAATGAATAAATTATGTAATTGAAGCTCGATGAGTCTAATTTCATATGGAAGAAACGAAATGACCATATGAGCTGTATGTTAGGAGATAATTAAACTCTTATGAAACAGGGCCAGAGCAATTTCTGGATCCCCTGTTCCGAATTTAGAAATTCACCATAAATTAATCAGAGATAATTAGAAGTCATGCCTTATATGTATAGATTCCCTTTTGAGTCTAGTCTCATTAGAAACAAACGGCATAAGTATTGAAGCTCTGTAAAGGGAGATATCTAAGTCGTAATGCACAAAGGTCAGAGTACTCGAACCCAGGAACAGGGACGACTTTAACTAATAAACTGTACTAATTGGCCTGACCAAAAATTCTACAAAAATTCTACCATATATATATATGAGTCTAGTTCTGGGGAAAATTTACAGAACTGGATTTCGAGTTTCAGAACTCAAGACATGATTTTTAAAGTGACTAGTACGCAGATTGGCAGCTTGTCTGGGAAATTTTTAATAAGTGGTTTGAAGTCTGTTAACACCTCGTGTTCGACTCCGGCGACGGTCTCGGGTTCGGGGTGTTACAGCAAGAATAGGTTTTGAGCTCTTGTATAAGTTGCAAACTCGAGAATACAAGTTTAAGATTCGAGATCCTACATATGTTGCGAGCTCAAGAATACAATAATATTAAGCCCTGGCCAGGCAAATGATTCGTGTAGGTTCAACCCTAACAAGTGATCGGGCACTATTACTTTCACCTGTGTACAGAGTTCTTTTACGAAGTTTCATTGGGTAATATCTTGAATAAAAAGCTGATTTTAAGCCATTTGAGATTGGCTAAGTGATGAATATGTTTTGATTATGAGATCTAAGTTGGTTGATTGAAATGAGAATAATTATGGTTATTCAAGTGATTGAATTCAAAGTCTTATATATTACTAATGTGATTCAACATTTGATAGGTATATTGGTTTTTCATAGTGATTCTGTATGTGTTAAGAAATTAAGGTAAGTGAATGTTTTTATTGTATAAGCTTACTAAGTATTTTATATATTTACTCATGTTAGTACTTTTTTGTAGATTTTGGACGTTTGGACTGTGTCGATCAGATTAGCTAGAAGTTTACACCTACTGTTATGCAATTCGGTAGACTTTTGAAGTTTGGTAGTTGGTTACTTGTGGCATGTATATTGGATGAATATACTTTGCAAAAAGATGGACATGTTTTAATACTTTGGTTGTATATAAACTTAGATATATGTAGCCTTGATGTGTTAAGTGGTTGGTACCTATTTGATACTTAGTAAGCTAGTGATGTTGGCAAAGATTTGAATGGCATTAAGTATATTTTTATGTAATGACATGAATTGATATTGAATTATATTTGAGTAGAGATATGAAATGATTAAGGGCATCGACAAAGATGTTATGTTTTGCTTGATGATTTAGGTACATATGTTTTTAGGTCATTTTGTTGAAACTTGCCTATTGATATTTTAGTCAAGGAAATAATGGTTGCATTTGTATGCTTAGGCATGATTAACTTGATATGATTGCTGATGAATGGTTGTTGTTTCTTAATTGAATTGTGGTGTCAATATGTCATATTGGTTAGGCACTTAGGTTGATGATTTTCTTGTATGTAATTGTATCTAAGTGATACCATGTAAATTTAAGTGAGTTTGGCATGAAATAAATATTTTAAAGATAGGATTTTTCCATTTATGAGCTTAAGTATATATATTTTGGAATTTGGTATCAATACTTAGCCATATGAATAGTTTTTAAAATAAACAGAATGTCAAAATGGAATCGATTTTTATATAAGTATCGATACTTTTCTTAAAATATTGATACCAGAAAATAATATTGATACCCTTGTTTACATAATAAACAGAATCGTGATTTGGTATCGTTTTCTTTATGGTATCGGTACAGTATCAATACCTAGTATTTGAATATCGATACCAAATGTAAAACTTTAAACCTTTAAAATTTTATAAATCAATCCTATTTCCTTCATGGATTTCACAGTTTAGTCCTTCTAGTCCTCAAAATATTACATTGTAATATATGTGAATGATGTTCATATAAATCGTGTGCAAATGTCTTGATTTTGTAGTAGCATCTTGTAGCTCGGGTCTGGCGACTAGACTGGATATGGGGTGTTACACATTGCAATGATAATTCCTACACCGATTGAATTAAGTCGTCGTTGGGCAATCTCAATCAACTAGTAAGTTACAAGATGTACAATAACTTAAAGCCTTTCTTTTGGTGGCCAAAAATGAAAACGAACATCACTAAGTTTGTGGCTAAGTGCTTGGTATTCTAACAACTGAAAGAAGAACATTAGGTTCCTTCTAGATTGTTACAACAAAAATAAGCTATTTACCAAGCCATTTTGCTCACCCAAATAGCACAGACCTACACCAAACCAATTGGCACATAATATGGCATAAATAGGCATTCAACCAACCTCAACCAAGCATAATTCATACCATCTAAATAGCAACATTTACAAAGCACACAAATACCACAATATACCTTTCAATCTCATACCAAAAATTCACGTTCTTAAATCACCCTAATGGTTACTTTCAATTAAGCATCATTTTACCTAAAACCACGAGCATACCAATCTCAATTTATCAAACATTTGATGATCAAACTACCAATTCACAAACAACCAATCATAACAACCATTCAAATGGAAATTACCAAACTCATAACAAAGGCCATTTGCACATATATATACATCACCAAATATACCAAAATAAGCCAACTCTTATGGCTATATACATACCAAACACTTAACATATACCAAAATGACCTTAAGTCCTATACATGCCATATAACTAAAATACATAGATTCAAAAGTACCAAAGTGATTGCTTGATAGTGTGATGAGGTCTTTGACAATTCCCAAATCAGAGCTAGCTTCGATATCTCAATAAAATACGGAAAAATAAACAGAGTAAGCTATAAAGCCTAGTAAGCTCGTATAATAATAAACTCATCTTACCATACATACACAATTTAAGTAATTTAACATATCATGATGTAATTCATATTGATACACAAACCTATCACATAATTCATTCACAAGGTTAGATTTGAATTTCACAATTTCTTCGATTCAATGCTAGTATGGTTCATGTATATACCTGTACCATCTCATATCAATCTCATACTAATCTGTATCTCTAATGTTCCCGTTGAACCATTTGGAATACTATCGGATACTCAGGAATCTCGCAACCTAAGTGCTAAATACATAGCCGAAGCTATCTCAATCTCGTATCACATATAATGCTCACTCTCAAGCTATAAACGAGTCTGCTCACACAAGCCGGCGGCCATGATAAATTATACGGTGTTGCTCACACAAGCTAACGAGAATTCGCAACACATGCTAGATAACTTAGCCACTGGTAGGACATATGGACCAGCACTCAAACCACTTAATCCCTAATGACATGTCATTTGTATCCTAATCTATTCCTAGGGTTCAATCAGGATTTCATTTTTTTCGAATCATCGTCGAATATGTCTACAGGGTCATATTCACAATTTATTCAATATTAAATCATTTAAAACACAATTATAACAATGCTTATTACATACAAACTTACCTCAAATATAAAAACGACGAAATTAATCAATTAATCAATATATTGTTTTTCCCTCGATCTAAATCTGAATTTTGCTCTTCTTGATCTATATAACATCAAATTTAACTCATTTAATCATCAATCTATTCAATTTGGTACACTTTTACCCATAATATTTTAATTTCTTTACAATTTAGTCCTTATCTCATAAAAATAGAAATTCATGCAATTAAGTCCCTACCCATGCTAGCTGAATTTCTCTTATTACCATAGCAACCCATATTTTTCATTTATTTTATAATTTAACCATAAAATTTCAACATTTATCAACTTAATCCCTAATTGGCAATTTTACTAAAATTCACTTTACAAATGTTGTTTATCTAACAACAACCATACATTTTTTATCATCAAACATCAAAATACACATGTATTTAGCAATGGAAAATCCCTAAACCTTTAACAGTTTTGCAAAATAGTCCCTGGGCTAGCTAGATTAAGCTGCAACAATCTCAAAAGCATAGAAATAATTAAAAACGAGATAAAAATCATACCTAAATGAGTAAGAGAAGCTTGGTCGAACCCTAGCCTTCTTTCTCCTTGTAAAATCGGTTTCTTAGTGTTTTAGGAAGAAGATGAACATAAAAAATTATGTTTTGTTTTATTTAATTAACCTTTAATAACCAAATTACAAATTTAACCTTAATGATAAACCATTAAAATCACCTAAATAATGTCCATCTTTGTCCACTTCTATTAAAAATGGTATAATTACCACATAAGGACCTCCACTATTTAATTTCATAGTCATTTAATACCTTTAGTTAATAGAACACAAGTTTTACATTTTACGCGATTTAGTCCTTTTTATCGAATTGAGCATTTAAACGATAAAATTTCTTAACAAAATTTTTAGACAATCATACTATCATGTTGTAGACATTAAAATAATAATAAAATAAATATTTAAACCCCAAATTTTTGGTCTCAAAATCACTGTTCTAATTCGACTAAAAACGGGCTGTTAGAGAGGGAACAGGTTGTGATGGACAAACCACTGCAGAGTGTGGTTGACGAGGATGTTGCAATTGTGGCTGTTGCACTTGCTTATTTCCCATAAATTGGTCAAATAGTTGGGTTATCATGGCAAAGAACATGTTTCAAAATGTATTTCCTATGTTATTGTTATTAGTTGTAGTAGCCTATTCCTAGATGGGTACATGGCTTTCCATGCCCTCCCATGCTACTTATCTCAAACTTTCAAACATCTTCTTATTTTACTACAAAAGAAAACTTATCCTAGTACAAAACATTAAAGACTAAGCCAAAGGTGTATTATGCATGGTAGGGATATGAAATTGCCTTTAGTTTCTCTGAGCATCGACTAAACTTTAGCTCTGATGCCAAACTTATAACGCCTCATTCCCAATCCTTGAGAGGATTCAAAAATGGTGCATCATTGCTTAGAAATAACTATTTATTCAAACCATTTTGGACGCAAACCATAAATTAAATTACACCATTTCTCATGTACATATTTGTGTATATATCTATATAAGGGGCACGAAACCTCGATCAGTCAAAGTTGTATAAATTTAGGCTTAATATGGAACGTACTATCTTTACTGGATTTTTTATCAGATCTACAATTTCAAACCATAAGCTCAAATATACAAAGTTCATTCTTTAAAAAAAAGACCTTGTCATGGAAACACCCCACATGTCATATATAATACAAATACATAGAAATCTAACGACGGTTATTTATCTTCTGGCATAGTCTTTAAAGGTTCCTTTGCTTTGTTAGCGGGCTTGAGAAGGAAAGGTAATTCAGTAAGTTCAAAGAACTTAGTGAGTCCCAAGGTTAAACAATTCAATAATCCTATACAGTTCAAGTAAGTCTTTCCATCTCCGTACAAACACATAATTCACTAGTTGGTGAATACCAACTAGAAAGAAAACACGTTGGACATTATTTATTTGGCATGTACACCACGTCCATGTAGCCATACAAACAACATTCCCTGTGTTAGGCAAAACCCTAGTCCATTTTTAGAATCATATCATTCGTTCGTTTTCATTCCTTTATCATGCCTTGCTATCTGGTTTGCAATAACACTTGCCCTACCAGAGCCTACATAATCATTTTCATATATTGCGATCTACCTATTCCATTCACATTTCACTGAAGGCATCGCCATGAACCCATTTCCTATTTCGATTCAGACCATATGGTTCATTTCAGAAATGGAGGGGAATGGTTTAACACAAAGAAAGGCCCTTATATATTTTATACATAGGCAAACAGACCATTGACAACCCTTCTGCTTCACTTGTACATATATTTCATTTTCATAGAATTTAGGTATACTTATCTTGAACAAGACATAAACAAAAGCATATACATGCATACATGGAGTAAGAAGGAACTCACCAGATAAATGCAAAAAAGTTCAAATAAGGGCCTTTACCCTTACCTGGGGAGCTTTTGGAAGTTTCTTAACCTATAATATCAAGAATTATCTTATCATATCATTTTACCAAAATTTAAACAAGTGTTAACAAAAACATTAACAAGAAACCCATAATCTAAAAGTTTCCTTATTTCGCGCTTTAAACTGACACCAAAGCACAGAGCCCTAGGACCCCTGTATATAACCATGAAAATAGCTTGAGTTTCATCGATCTTTACCATGCATTTAGGGATGGAGGAGTTAGCTAAATACAGTGAACCCAATCCTTCAAACAAGTCTTAGCGTTAGAGTTTTTCCGAGAAAAGAGCAAAGAAAATTTGGAGAGAAACTAAGATTTGCCAAAGAAAACATAAAACTTACTCAGGAAGCACATGTTGGCTTTATACAAGTGCACACAAGTGCACCCAAAAGGAAAACTTAGTGGGCAAGTTTTATTTCATCCACTACCCTCCCTTCGATGCCCGTGACTAATAAATTTCTCTCTAAATGTATGTCCTTCCATTTTCAGAAACTTTGTCCCATTCTAAATAGTCCTTTTCAGACCAACTAAATGGTTTAACCAGAAGTAAAAAATAATAAAATAATAATATAACCATTAACGTCGATCAACTAGGGCAGCGTATACCCTATAAGAGAGTCCATCAATCCACCAAGCTTATCTTTACAAAGACTTCGCCCGAGGGCGTATTCTATAGATTTTAAGCATTTAGTCATACCTAGCACCTTATTCATTCAGAAATTATTCTATAAGTCTTACTTCTAAAAACATTACTCAATTATTAGGTTTCGTCGGGCAAGATGTTATAAAGATGGAATCGGCTGGTTCCATAGATAGTGGGAGACATAGTGATTGCTAATGGATGGCTAATTGAGATTTAGAGACCGTGGAAGAGGAGTTATATATATATGAGAATAGATATTCCTACTAAAATAATTTTTCTTAATTCTATTTGCAAATTTCTTCTCATCTATACTGTCTTCTTCAATTATTCAGGAGGAAAATTTAGTAGAGCTTTGCATGGAGTAGTAGTCATGAGATTCGAAGTTTGAAAGTACATAAATTGAGAAACTAGTAAGTTTTATTATCTTTCTACACTCATGGATTAGAGGAAGAATGAGAGTAAGGATTCCTAATAAGTTTATATAATTATTTATGGGTTTTAAGGTTTGGATACCTTTGATTTAACTGATATGCGGCTGTCATTCTTAGCTTCCAGGACGATGGAGGCTTTAGCATTTGGAAAAGCTAAGCTAACAAGGATGAATGAATTTAGGTGATTTTCTATACTCTGCCTTTGGGTGGTTGATGAAAATGTATTGCTTGAATGATTGGTGTTGTGTCTGTTCTGAGTCGTCTAAATTCGTTGTTGTGTATGATAATGGTGAATGAGTATGTTCTGAATGCATAACCTTGTGCAAGTATGTGAACACTTTTAAGTATGATTGTTGAATATCAAATGGTTATCATATGACGTTTAAATAAGTGGTGTATTGTATGTTACATAATAAGTACTTTGATTTCTGTGAAATGCATGATTATATTATATGCGGAGTATGGAGGAAATGACCTTAACGGGATAGATGAAGATAGGAAAATTGGCATAATAAGGAAATAGGTGGATTGTTATGGGACTCAAGGGAGTTTGGTGGCATCATGAAATGGTTATCTACTGGCTCGTTAGAGCAACACCGTGACGACATTCTATTGACTCTATAGAGTGACACCATGACTACGGTTATTGGCTAGTCCTTCAGGGCGAGACACCTTAGAAGAGGTTTACTAATTCATTGAAATCAAAGGTCCATGGTTGGGCCATGGCATCGATCCAAGGCTTGAAGCCTATAAGAGTGTAAGACCATAGCTAGGCTATGGCAACATATGAAGTCCATTGGGACAATAAACATGGCACCATATAATGTAAGACCATAGTTGGGCTATGACAACATGTAACAGCCCATTTTTCAGTGAAATTGAAACAGTGATTTTGGGACCAAAAATCCGATCTGAAAATAAAATTTATTTTTATTTTATTACATGGTCTGTATTATGTTAGAAATGTCATGTGAAAATCCCGATAAGAAAATTTTATTGATTATGTGCTTAATTCCGAGAAGGACCAAATCGCATAAAATGTAAAAGTTGAATTCTAGTAGCTATAAGGATTAAATATCTATGGAATTCAAAACTAGAGGTCCTTATATGGCAATTAGACCATTAAAGAAAAGTATGTAGATATTTTAGTGACTCATCTATGGAAATTTAGAAAATGGGTAAGGACTAAATTAGAAATTGAAAAATATTTAATTAATTAAAAGATGATAAAAGATATCATCTTATTTTTATGTCATCTTCAACCTAAAATACATGAAAACCCTAGAAGAGAGAGAAGAAACTTTCATGGCTTAATTGGGTAAGTTTCTTTGTCCCGTTTTTAGTAATTTTGACATTTTTGAAATCGGGATAGCTTAATCTATCTATTTGGGGGATCAATTTGAAAAGTTATCAAAGTATAAAAATTGGGTCATGGATGAATATGCTGAAAATTAGAAATTTATAGTAGAAAATGAAAGGTTGTTGATAGATAAACAACTTTTACAAAGTGGTTTTTGATGAAAACATGATTTAGGGACTAAAATGTAAAGTTGTAAAATTTGATGAAAAATTCTAAATTTTTATGAATACATGTTCTATAAATTTTGTTATGGGATTTTGGTTAGGCTTGGAATAGGGAGTAAATTGCATAAATTTCATTTTCTGAGCCTAGGGACGAAATTAGAATTTATGGAAAAGTTAAGGGCAAAATGGTAATTTTGCCTAGGACGTAAATTGAGTCCAAATGAATATGAAATGTGTGAAATTGATGGATAAATTCACTTATATAGATCCAAACAACACAAATTCGAGGTTAGACCGAGGAAAATAAAAGGTTTCAGATTAGTAGATTTTATACGCGAACTAGTGTCGAGGTAAGTTCGTGTAACTTAATCAAACATGTGAATATGTTTCATTGAATATTGTGTGGTTTGAAATGCAAATTTTATTTGTGTGAATTGCTTAGATGTTACAATATAAGAAATGAATACATGCTTGAAATTGTTGAAAAAGGGTTAAGTTCCATTTGAATATTGAATTCCGATTAATAAATGTGTTTTCCTGAAATGAATGAGGTCTTGCATTTGTTGTTGATGGATTTGGCTCAAACGAGTAATCCTATTGACTTCACTATGGAAAGGATTTAGCCCGGATGGGTAATCCTAATATAATCCCTCACGAGCATATGTTACAATTAGGATTTAGCTTGGAATGGTAAACCTAATTAAGCTCTTCTGAGCATACGTTACATAAAGGATTTAGCTTGGACTGGTAATCCTGTAATACGATATGTGGCTCGAGAGTATGTTCTTTGATTAAGTGCCCTAATGGGTACCTCCGAATAAGAATTGACGGGTTATTGAATTGTACACCTTGAGTGTACTACTTGAGTATCCATCAAAATTTCAATGATTCAACGGACACAAAACCCTTGGCACGATAGGAGATTTATGAGATGAAGTAAATAATGACTTGAGAGAATATTGCATGATGAGCTCATCCATCTTTACTTGATGTATATGTAAATTTTGTGACTAACATGTTTGATTAAATGCATGTGTTTAGGCAATTTTGGCAAATGGATCGAAAACATGATATTGTATACTTACATTTAATAAACAGGATGGGTAAGTTTAGTTTCTGTTATACGAACTTACTAAGTATGTTATGCTTACTCCGTTTTATTTTCTCCTATTGTATAGTGCTCGGAAGCTCGCGAGGGTTGGAGGTCATTGGAGCATCATCATACTATCCACTAACTTATTTTGGTTATATAATCATTTTGGTATAATGGCATGTATAGGCTAGTTTGACCATAGATGGCTTAAGTATGTGGTTTGTAATCTAGCCATTGGAATGGCTACTAATGGTTGTTTTTGATATACTTGTAATGTCATAATATGGTAGCTATATACATGTTAAATGGTTGCTCAAATTATGCCTACCATATAGAATATACCAAGGTAAGAGTATAAACATGTATGCATGTAATGATATGCCATGTTGAATGATAGAGTTACTTAATTTGAATGCTTGAAATGGTTGGTATTTGGATGTGAGTTTAAGTGCAGGTCATTGGTGTGATTTGTGTGAGAAATGAAGCTAGAAATGGTTTTATTTTGTCTACATGGGCAAACACACGTCTTGTGTCTAGACCGTGTGTGACACATGGCCTGGTACATGGGCATGTGGTTAGGCCGTGTGTCCTCTGCACCTTAAATTCGATAAAACAAAATGCTCAAAATTAAGCACATGGGCAAAGACACGGGCATGTGTCTTGGCCGTGTGAAACCTACATTTAATTTCGAAAGAATTTAATTAACTATACGGCCTAACACACGGGCTTGTGGCAGGGCCGTATGTATAAGTCAAAGAGTTACACGAGGTTGAACAAGGCCTGTAGCATGGGTGTGTCCCTTGGACCACATGGGCGTGTGAGCCTTGCACCTTGGAAAATTTTTGAAATGTTGCGAAAAATTTTTAGAGTTTCAGATTAAGTCCCGATTCGATTTTAATGCTCATATTGGGCCTTGAGGGTCCATTTAAGGGACGTTTTAAATAATCTCAGGAAATGAATAGTGTTTGACGTGATATGCCTATAAATATTCTAAAAGTTTCATTCATGCTCCGTAACTATGTTTTGGCCACAGATACGGGTTAGGGGTGTTACACAACTTATGAAGTCAACCAGGATAGTAAACATGACATCATATATTGTAAGACCATAGTTGCACTATGGCAATGTATGAAGTCCTCCACAACATTAAACCAAAAAGCCTGTTAGGGCATAAAAAGAGAAGTCGGTGTATGACTCGCTTGGCGAGTAGCATGACAGAATCATCTTGGGTGTCTGACAACATGAGAAAATGGGATAATGAGATGATCTGCTAAATTGTGATGATAAGTTGAACTATTAGAAGCATCTTAGCATAGGTACATGTGAAAGGAATGAGAAATTCCTTCAATGTATTAGCAAAAATCTAATATTCACCATTAAAAGTCTTCCTGATTTGATGTAGAACCATCATTGGCTAGGCAATTATAGAATGGATTATCATATTTGAAATCCTAAATGGAGATTAAAAATAAAAGTAGTCTGAAAAGTGGGAAGTCCACCAAAGGACTATGTGGAAGGAAATGTCCACCCAAAGTTGACTAATTGATAAAGTTTGCCAGGGATTTACAAAGAAAGAAAATGTTTGTCAAGACTTTCTGGCACAAGATAGTCCATATGGGACTAAAAGAGGGAGAAGTTTGCCAAGGACAAATTAAGGAAGAGATAGTGTAACACCCCGTACCCGAGACCGTTGCCGGAGTCGGACACGAGGGGTTCACAGACTAAATTCGCTTACTATCGCAGTCCATTTTAAAAATTTCCAGGCAGTTGGCTAACTGCGTCACTGTCACCTTAAAAATCATATCTTGAGTTTCACAACTCGAAAATCAGTTTTGTAATTTTTCCCTGAAACTAGACTCATATGCCCATCTACATATTTTTTTCTAGAATTTTTGGTCAGGCCAATTAGTACAGTTTATTCGTTAAATTCTCCCCTGTTACAGGGTGCGACTACACTGACCTTCATGCATTACGATTTGGATATCTCCCTGCACAGAGTTTCAATACTGATGCCGTTTATTTCTATAGAAACTAGACTCAGAGGGGAATCTATACATATATGGCATGACTCCTAATTATCTCTGGTTAATTTATAATGAATTTCCAAAGTCGGAACAGGGAATCCAGAAACCGTTCTGGCCCTGTCTCACGAGAACCTGAATATCTCTTAACATACTGTCCATATGATCGTTTTGTTACTTTCCTATGAAAATAGATTCATCAAGGTTCGCTTACATAATTTATTCACTATTTAATTCCATTCCTACTATTTTTAGTGATTTTTCACATCCACATCACTGCTGCTGCCAGCATCTGTTTTTTTTTAAGGTAAACTTTACCTATTTCATGATCCTCCATGGATCAACTAGAGTTTGTCATACATATTCCAAAAGTGATCAAGAATAACCCTTCCCATGGCTAACCGTTACCAACATTTCCATACCTCTCGACAGACAACATACAAAACGATTATAATGCTATGATCAAAGTATATTTAAGCCATTTTCGCATGGCTATCCAAATTTACACAAAACCGAAGGGTACATGACCAACAACAAAAGGGTAGTCCTATACATGCCATTTCAAAGTTCAACCAAAATTGTACCAAAAGGGGGCTTTGATAGTGTGGGAGACTTAAACTTCCAAAAATCCCGAGTCCGATAGCTGACGAACCAAAATCTATAAAACAGAGATTCAAAGAACGGAGTAAGCATTTAATGCTTAGTAAGTTTTAAGCAGTGTCAACAGATAACAATCAAATTATAACATAGTTGTTCGTATTTTTTTATTTCACTCTTCCTTCGGGCATACCATCCATTTACCGAATATGCACATCTCATCATATACAATAGGCAGATGAACTTTCACATAAAAGTGAGCTCATGTGACATAGATATATCGTATGATTTCACATAACCTCTCACACTGATCCGATGTCACATAATCATAGGAATAGTCTCATTGATTGCTCTCGTATGCATCACATAACTACCTTATGATTTAGTGCAAATCAAGCTCACATATAAACTTGGAGTACATACCTGTTTAACCTTTCGCATTGAATATATTTATAAGCAATTCTTATTACGAAGTCTTACCCGGACATAATCTCCACACGAAGTTATCAGGTCTTACCCGGACAAAATCCCCACACGTAGTCATCGGGTCTTTAGAGCTCGGATATAGTACGAGCACGAAGCTTACGGACATTAATCAGTGATAATATTCTCGCGTAAAGCCTGCGGGGTTTTAACCCGGATATAGTACTGACACAAATGCCCTTCGGGACTTATCACATTTATACACTTTCACATTCATCACGTTGGCCACTCGGCCCTGTCACATATATACACTTTCACATTCATCACATCGGCCATTAGGCCTTATCACATATATACACTTTCACATTCATCACATCGGCCATTAGGCCTTATCACATATATACACTTTCACGTATACACACTGTCTTGGCTGAATCTACATCTATCATTTTCCAATATCACAATTTAGAATTCACGTATGGGTTTAATCAATAGCTTATGAGCAACTAAAACAAGTTTATCAAGGTTTACAACACAATCTCAAATTCAGCACAAGCTATTTTTCCTGAGCAATAGTCACTAAAACATTTATAACTGGAGCTACAAAACTCCAAATCACTTTCTGTTAATTTTTCCTGAATATAGACTCGTATATCTTCCATCCATAAAATTTCTAGAATTTTAGGTTTGGCCAATCAATACCAGATTTTTCTTAAAGCTTCCCCTGTTTCACTGTTTGACTAATCTGACCACTCTTCACTACGAATCAAATTTCTCATTTTACAGAATTCAAAATGTGTTGTATTTGATTTCATTTGAAACTAGACTCATTAAGGAGTCTAAGCATATAAATTTTATCTTATAACAATTTTTGTACAATTTATAATGATTTTCTAAATACAGAACAGAGGATTACAGTGTCATTCTGCGCTATCTCACACAACTTTAAGTATCTCATTATCGGAAATTCCTTTGCTTACACGGTTTCTTTTATAAGAAACTAGACTCATTAAGCTTTAATTTAATGTCTCATTCAGCCTCTAATTCAAATCTATAAATTTATGGTGATTTTCTAAAGTCACGTTACTGCTGCTGTCCTAAGCAGACTATTTTAAATTACCCTTAAATTCCCAAGCTCAAACACTTAAGAACTTACCATTTGAACTTAGAACATATCATGGCCACATCATATCTTATTAAATCAACTCATCATGTCCTATTATAATTGAATTTACTCAACGTTTAATCACTTAAAACTTACCTCGGATGTTGTCGAACGATTTCGGCGGCTATTCGACCACTTTTTCCTTCCCTTTATCGGATTTAGTTCCCCTTTGCTCTTGAGCTTAGTCTATCAAACCACCATAGCCGATTTCCTCAAAGCTCTTTTTCCTTCTTTTTCTTTCTCCTATTCGGCCAAGAACAACATGAGAGCCTTTCTCTTCTTTTTTTTTTTTTATCATCCATGAGAATGATGAACACATTTTTTTCTCTTTGTTTTCTTCCTTCAATTTCTTATTAGTTTATTGCCCATGCTTCTTATTTTATTCTTCCATTAACACAACATGTTTCATGACATGTTTTGCCCATGCTTCTTATTTTATTTTTCCATTAACACAACATGTTTTGCCCATCATCCCTTGTCATGGCCGGCCACTAGTACTTAAATGGGGGGAAATTGACATGCAAGTCCACCCCTTTGATTACATGCACTATTAGGCCACTTGCATTTGCCTAGCACATTTCTAAATTTTCTCACATAAGTCCTATCAACTAAATTCACATGCAATTAACTAAATCGAAGCTTAAAACTTTCACACATTTATATTCACATATTTTAGGCAATAATTATCACATTCAAATAATTTGGTGACTCGGTCTAGCGGTCCCGAGACCGCTTTCCGACTAGGGTCACTTTAGGGGTGTCACAACTCTTCCCCCCTTTAGGGATTTTCGTCCCCGAAAATTTCTACCGATGCATAGTTTAGGATAACGTCCTCTTATTGAATTATATTCATATAAACATTAGCTCATCGATAGCAATTGTAATTCATTATTGATTTCATAAGCAATAATCACTTAATTTAATTCACAAATGCATTTCAAACACATATTAAGCACATATTAACATGTATAATTCACACCATCAACCCACATATTTGTAACCCACATTTTCATTCATGTATAAGCTGTAACCTAACTGAAAGTACACATATACTCAAACATCCCAATAAATATCCTTTATAACTTTATCACATCTCAATATTCAACTTAACTCATTTCCAAAAGAAAATCAACTTCCACATACCTGAACATTGAATTCATTTAGCACATTTAATCACTGTTAACGATACCCGTTGAATCATTCGAAATCATTACGGATACTCATTAAGCACATATAGCTCTTACAATGCCATATCCTAGATATGGTCTTTCATATGCTCACATATCGAGCCGATGCCATGTCCCAGACATGGTCTTACACACTATCTCAATCAATGCCTTCGTCCCAGACGAGGTCTTACATGAATTCCACTTCACACACTTAGTGCCCACTAACCGATCTCGCACTCATAGTGCTCGATTAAAGGAATTCGCACACACACAGTGCCTCTAATCATTCACACACATAGTGCTCTTATTCATTCGTTATTACACATTAAAATGACTTAACCAAGTCTATAAACATCATGTATGTACACTTTTAAACATATCATCTCATTTAAATTTGAATTCGTATAGTAATGAATACTTAAACTTTGCTCAAATTACCGGCACGAAGCCTACTGGGCACGAAGGCCCGAATACACGTCACCAGCATGATTGCTCTTCGGGACCTAGCCCGGATATAACACCAGCACGAATGCTCTTCGGGGTTTAGCACGGATATATCACTAGCACGAATGCTCTTCGGAACTTAGCCCGGATACATCACTAGCATGAATGCTCTTCGGGACTTAGCCCGGATACATCACTAGCACGAATGCTCTTCGGAACTTAGCCCGGATACATCACTAGCATGAATGCTCTTCGGGACTTAGCCCGGTTATAGTAACTCGCACAAATGCCTTCGGGACTTAACCCGGATTTAGTAACTCGCACCAATGCCTTCGGGCTTAGCCCGGAATTAGTAACTCGCACAAATGCCTTCGGATCTTAGTCCGGATATGGTCACTTAGCACAAAGCCTTCGGGACTTAGCCCGGACATCATTCGAATAACCATGCACATTTAACAATAAATCATGACACATTCATATTTCATTTTCATTAGCAAAACTCAAACACAAGACACTTATCACTCTTGCCATTTCGGCTCAATAGCCACACACAAAGAGCACGATTTTGATTTGCTTAAAACATGATCTAATCAAATCATAATTTAAGCTCTATTACTCAAGAACTTACTTATGTTATACCCTTACCAATATTGACACATCATAAGCATGTCTCAGTCCTCTCAATACCATCTGCTACAGCTCGATCGGGATCGGAATTCATTACAATAAATAAACACATTTTCAATTGTCAGAAATCACCACACTATCAAATATTCACATAATGGCATGTATAGCTAGACCCAAACGTATTACGGTAGTCCTAGAATCGACTAAACCGTAGCTCTGATACCAATAAAATTGTAACACCCCGTACCCGAGACCGTTGCCAGAGTCGGACACGAGGGGTTCACAGACTAAATTCGCTTACTATCGCAGTCCATTTTAAAAATTTCCAGGCAGTTGGCTAACTGCGTCACTGTCACCTTAAAAATCATATCTTGAGTTTCACAACTCGAAAATCAGTTTCGTAATTTTTCCCTGAAACTAGACTCATATGCCCATCTACATATTTTTTTCAAGAATTTTTGGTCAGGCCAATTAGTACAGTTTATTCGTTAAATTCTCCCCTGTTACAGGGTGCGACTACACTGACCTTCATGCATTACGATTTGGATATCTCCCTGCAAAGAGTTTCAATACTGATGCCGTTTGTTTCTATAGAAACTACACTCAGAGGGGAATCTATACATATATGGAATGACTCTTAATTATCTCTGGTTAATTTATAATGAATTTCCAAAGTCGGAACAGGGAATCCAGAAACCGTTCTGGCCCTGTCTCACGAGAACCTGAATATCTCTTAACATACTGTCCATATGATCATTTCGTTACTTTCCTATGAAAATAGATTCATCAAGGTTCGCTTACATAATTTATTCACTATTTAATTCCATTTCTACTATTTTTAGTGATTTTTCACATCCACATCACTGCTGCTGCCAGCATCTGTTTTTTTTTAAGGTAAACTTTACCTATTTCATGATCCTCCATGGATCAACTAGAGTTTGTCATACATATTCCAAAAGTGATCAAGAATAACCCTTCCCATGGCTAACCGTTACCAACATTTCCATACCTCTCGACGGACAACATACAAAACGATTATAATGCTATGATCAAAGTATATTTAAGCCATTTTCGCATGGCTATCCAAATTTACACAAAACCGAAGGGTACATGACCAACAACAAAAGGGTAGTCCTATACATGCCATTTCAAAGTTCAACCAAAATTGTACCAAAAGGGGGCTTTGATAGTGTGGGAGACTTCAACTTCCAAAAATCCCGAGTCCGATAGCTGACGAACCAAAATCTATAAAACAGAGATTCAAAGAACGGAGTAAGCATTTAATGCTTAGTAAGTTTTAAGCAGTGTCAACAGATAACAATCAAATTATAACATAGTTGTTCGTATTTTTTTATTTCACTCTTCCTTCGGGCATACCATCCCTTTACCGAATATGCACATCTCATCATATACAGTAGGCAGATAAACTTTCACATAAAAGTGAGCTCATGTGACATAGATATATCGTATGATTTCACATAACCTCTCACACTGATCCGATGTCACATAATCATAGGAATAGTCTCATAGATTGCTCTCGTATGCATCACATAACTACCTTATGATTTAGTGCAAATCAAGCTCACATATAAACTTGGAGTACATACCTGTTTAACCTTTCGCATTGAATATATTTATAAGCAATTCTTATTACGAAGTCTTACCCGGACATAATCTCCACACGAAGTTATCGGGTCTTACCCGGACAAAATCCCCACACGTAGTCATCGGGTCTTTAGAGCTCGGATATAGTACGAGCACGAAGCTTACGGACATTAATCAGTGATAATATTCTCGCATAAAGCCTGCGGGGTTTTCACCCGGATATTGTACTGACACAAATGCCCTTCGGGACTTATCACATTTATACACTTTCACATCCATCACGTTGGCCACTCGGCCCTGTCACATATATACACTTTCACATTCATCACATCGGCCATTAGGCCTTATCACATATATACACTTTCACATTCATCACATCGGCCATTAGGCCTTATCACATATATACACTTTCACGTATACACACTGTCTTGGCTGAATCTACATCTATCATTTTCCAATATCACAATTTAGAATTCACGTATGGGTTTAATCAATAGCTTATGAGCAACTAAAACAAGTTTATCAAGGTTTACAACACAATCTCAAATTCAACACAAGCTGTTTTTCCTGAGCAATAGTCACTAAATTATTTATAACTGGAGCTACAAAACTCCAAATCACTTTCCGTTAATTTTCCTGAATATAGACTCGTATATCTTCCATCCATAAAATTTCTAGAATTTTAGGTTTGGCCAATCAATACCAGATTTTTCTTAAAGTTTCCCCTGTTTCACTGTTTGACTAATCTGACCACTCTTCACTACGAATCAAATTTCTCATTTTACAGAATTCAAAATGTGTTGTATTTGATTTCATTTGAAACTAGACTCATTAAGGAGTCTAAGAATATAAATTTTATCTTATAACCATTTTTGTACAATTTATAATGATTTTCTAAATACAGAACAGGGGATTTCGGAGTCATTCTGACACTGTCCCACACAACTTTAAATATCTCTTTATAGGAAATTTCTTTGCTTCCACGGTCTCTTTTATAAGAAACTACACTCATTAATCTTTAATTTCATGTCTCATTCAGCCTCTAATTCAAATCCATAAATTTATGGTGATTTTCTAAAGTCACGTTGCTACTGCTGTCCTAAGCAGACTATTTCAAATTACCCTTAAATTCCCAAGCTCAAACACTTAAGAACTTACCATTTGAACTTAGAACATATCATGGCCACATCATATCTTATTAAATCAACTCATCATGTCCTATTATAATTGAATTTACTCAACGTTTAATCACTTAAAACTTACCTCGGATGTTGTCGAACGATTTCGGCGGCTATTCGACCACTTTTTCCTTCCCTTTATCGGATTTAGTTCCCCTTTACTCTTGAGCTTAGTCTATCAAACCACCATAGCCGATTTCCTCAAAGCTCTTTTTCCTTCTTTTTCTTTCTCCTATTCGGCCAAGAACAACATGAGAGTCTTTCTCTTCTTTTCTTTTTTTTTTGTCATCCATGAGAATGATGAACACATTTTTTTCTCTTTGTTTTCTTCCTTCAATTTCTTATTAGTTTATTGCCCATGCTTCTTATTTTATTCTTCCATTAACACAACATGTTTCATGACATGTTTTGCCCATGCTTCTTATTTTATTTTTCCATTAACACAACATGTTTTGCCCATCATCCCTTGTCATGGCCGGCCACTAGTACTTAAATGGGGGGAAATTGACATGCAAGTCCACCCCTATGATTACATGCACTATTAGGCCACTTGCATTTGCCTAGCACATTTCTAAATTTTCTCACATAAGTCCTATCAACTAAATTCACATGCAATTAACTAAATCGAAGCTTAAAACTTTCACACATTTATATTCACATATTTTAGGCAATAATTATCACATTTTGGTCACTCGGTCTAGCGGTCCCGAGACCGCTTTCCGACTAGGGTCACTTTAGGGGTGTCACAGATAGTCTACGGGGGAGACTATATGATATTGGGAACATCTTGGTAGAATGGACTAAAATAGGGAAGTTCAATAGGACTATCTTGCAAGCATGAGTTTTGTAACAGCCCAACTTTGGGCCTAGTCGGAATAGTGGTTTCGGGACCACAAATCTCATGTAGAAAAATTTATTTTTCTTATATTTTTATGGTCTACAGTTTTATGCAATGATTTTGTGAAAATTTTGTTTGAAAATTTTGACGTTTGAGCACTCAATTTAGTAAAAAGAACTAAATTACAAAAAGTGCAAACTTGAGTTCTAGAAGCTAAAGGTGTCTAATTGTTATGAAATTTTAAATTGAAGATCCTTAGATGGTAATTAAAAAATGGACATGAAGTAAGAGAAATTTTAGTGTTTTAAGAAAAGGGCATTTTGATCATTTGGTAATTAAATGAATTAATAAGCAAATTAAAAGCCAATTTTTGCTCATCTTCTACCCTTGGCCGAAACTTACAAAAGGAAGACATAGTCAGGGTTTGTCAAGCTTCCTAGCTCGATTGTAAGTCCATTCTAGCCTCATTTTTAATGTTCTTTACATTTTTGAAGTCGTTGTAACTCGATCTACCTATTTCTAGCACTAATATGAGGTATGATTAAGGTTTAGGGTTTGACCTATGATAGATACTTGTGTATTTTAATGTCTAATGGTAGCAAATGCATGTTTGGTGTTAGATAAACAACTTTTGCTAAGTGATTTTCGGTAAAAATGTCAAAAAGGACCTATTTGTAAAAGTTATAAAATAAATAGTAAAAGTGTGATTGAGTGGAAAATGTGGGCTACTATAAGCATGTATATTCGACTAGGCTTGGGTAATGAAGAAATTGGATGAAAATCATTTTACGAGCCTAGGGACTAAATTGTAAATATGTGAAACATTATGGGTAAAAATTTAATTTTTCCATAATATGATTTTTGGATTGAATTGAACAATGTGTGTATTAAATAAGTTAAATTTGTTATTATAGATCAAGATAAACGAGGTTCGAACCTAGCTCGGGGGGGAAAACAAAGTGTTTGACGATTAGGTCCAATTTCACTATTTTTGTACCGAGGTAAGTTCGTATGTTTTAAATGCTTTAATATTGTATGAATTGTGATTGACTCTTTAGACGTATTTGACAAATTTTCGACAAGCGAGAATTCCCGGTTAAGCTTTAGGAATAGAATAGGATACGAGTGACATGTCACTAGGAACCCATATGTTCATGTAATCCGGGTGCTAGTCTTATACGTCCTACCAGTGGCTAGATATGCCGGCATATGTTGCAGATACCTGACAGCTTGTGTGAGCAACACTATGTAGCTACATCCTAACTGATAGCTTGTGTGAGCAGGCTCAAGAATAGCTCGAAACAAGCCTATATGTTTTATAAGATATGAGGTAGCTTTGGCTACATTTATGGAACTTATGTGCAAGATTTCCAAGTATCCGTTAACATTTCGAGTGTTCAATGAGAATGTCAAAGTTAAGAAAGACTATGGTTATGTTGCGAGTTGGTATAGGTATGTACGTAAAACTCATTCGTAATGAGTTCGATATGTGATGAACCCTTGGTAAGGTTGTGATTGAGTAAGTTATGACTATAAGATTTTAATGACATTCATGCCATATTTCATCATGTTAATTGTATGATTAATGTGTGGTTATAATGCTTATTATTTTCATAGGAACTTATTAAGATTTATAGCTTACTCCCCTTCCTTTCCCCTGTCTTATGGCGTCACCAAGCTAACTCGGGGATCAGAGACCATCGGAGAACCACTCACACTATCAACAATTATTTTGGTACCAATGAATTCAACATTTTGAGTTATGGCATGTATAGTGGACTTGGTTTTTTTGTTACGTGCCGTTATTGATTTGGCCAAATGTATTGGCTTATATTGAGTGAAAGTTCATTTTGTACAAGGCCATTTGAAATTGACTACTATTGGTATGATCAATTTATATAATGATGTTTTTTCATGGATGTGGAAATTTACTTGATTGATTTGATAAGTATGTGATGTTTGTGTATAATAGATGGTAGCATGTAGTTGACATGTGGATGTCTTGATTGTGGCTGATTTGGTTGAATGTAAATGCTTGAATTGGTGTTACGTTGTGCTGTGTAGGTATATGCATCAAAGGGTGGAAAAATGGCTTGGTAAATAGCCTTATTTTTGTCCACACGGGTAGACACACGGGCATGTGTCTAGGCCGTGTGTGACACACAGTTTGCACCACGAGCAGTGTTAGGCCATGTGTCCCTTGCACCTTAATTTTGAGAAACAGAATGCTCAAAATTGAGCACACGGGCAGAGACAAGGGCGTGTGTCTCAGCCGTGTGGATGACATGGCCTCAAGCACGGGGGTGTGTCCTGGGCGTGTGAAGTCTGCACCTATTTTATGAAAATTCATAATTTTTAAATCGACCACACAGCTTAGTACACGGGCGTGTGACTTGGCCATGTGTCTTTAATTTGTTCTTGGGTGACAAACAGAAAGTTACACGGGGTTGGGACACGAGCGTGTGTAACCACATGACCTGCCTACACGGGCGTGTCCCATATCCACATGGGCGTGTGACCCTCGTTTAGAGAAAAACTTTCTAAGTGTTGTAAAATTTTCTAAAGTTCTCGATTTGGTCCCGAACCACTTCCAAAGCATGTTTTGGGCCTCATAGGCTCGTATTAGGGACTTCATGAGTATTTGCAAAAAGTTTTAATTTGGATGAAAATTCATGACTCGGAAATGTATGTTTGCTTGTGTTTAAGTCTGATAATGCCTTGTATCCTATTCCGGCGTCGAATATGGGTAAGGGGTGATACAAGTTTACTAAAGAAGAGCGGTGTGTATAAATCTGCCAAATCTCATATTTGAATCTGTAAGGGAAGATGGTATAATGGGTCTTCCATGAGGGAGAGGATCTATACCCGGGTTTAAGTCAAAATAGTTAATCGTCGGGGTGATATGGTAATTAGATGTTCAGTTTAGTGCAGAATGGACGGATCAGGGTAAGGATCCAGCAATGAAGCGGGATAGGATCAAACTCCAGAAGTAATTTCTATTTGGAAGAGCATGCTTCTAAATAAATCAATGGGTAAGGCAACCAACGGTGAAAATCAGGAAAAACAAGGCGTCGACCACTCCAGAAAATCTGTGGAGTTCCTAACTACACACAAGGAGTTGAAATTTTGTGCCTTTATTCTTTCTCCCTAAAAATATAAAGTGTCACAATGCATAGTTGCTTAGAATCTCACTAGATTCATTCTGAACTTACGATTATGTTGCTTTGTATGCAAGAGCAAGGATCGTCGAGACCTTTAGTGAAGGGACAAGCGAGACTCTACCAGATTTATGCATTAAGTGTCGATGTTATTTTATGCGTATAGAAGGACACCCTTAGAGGTTACATTTCTGCGGTTGAATAAGTGTATTTATGTCGTATTTAAGTTTCAAGTCTTAGTAAGTGTACATGCACGAGCCTAGTAAGGCAAAATAATTGTAAAATCCTTATTGCTTGTATAATAGAGAACTTATTAAAGTTAAAATCTAAAGCACGTTGTTATTTAACAAATTAGTACGAAGGTGTATGTCTAAACATGGGTTTAAAATCATGGCATTATCGATAAATAAATCAAGTTAGAAAGGTTGTTAAGTAATACATTTTAATTGTGACATTCGATACCCAAACCCAACGATCAGGTAGGGTATAGGGAGTTACAATTTCCATTGTTTGAATTGATTAACCAATGGCCTTTGCGTATTGGCCAATTTGTGATTGGTGAGGTATGTATTGTGAATTTCCCATTAGTTCTTCCTAAGCTTTATGTTTAACCCGTCATTGTCTTTACATGTAGGTTATCTTGATTTTTGAGGCTCAATTCATTTGTGGTTCATCACTTCACACAATTGCTATTTTGCAGGAGTAAAAATTTTACGCATTTGTATAATTTGGCTTATAGTAGCGTGTACTAATGGTGCCTTGTAACGCCCCGTACCCGAGACCATTGCCGGAGTCGAACACGATGTGTTAATAGACTTAATTCATTACTTAAACAGCTCATACAATTCATTTTAAAATTTCCAGACAAGCTGGCTAACTGCCTCACAGTCGCTTTAAAAATCATATCTTGAGTTCCGAAACTCGAAATCCAATTCCGTAAATTTTTCCTGAAACTAGACTCATATATCTATTTACTAATTTCTTTCTAGAATTTTTGGTCAGGCCAATTAGTACAGTTTATTAGTTAAAGTCTCCCCTATTTCAGGGTTCGACTACTCTGACCTCTGTGTATTACGAATCAGATATATCCCTCTACAGAGCTTCAATTACTATGCCGTTTGTCTCTAATAAAACTAGACTCAATAAGGAATCTGTACATATAAATCATGACTTCTAATTATCTTTGTAAAATTTATGGTGAATTTACAAAGTCAGAACAGGGGATCCAGAAATTGCTCTGGCCCTGTTTCACAAAAATTTAAACATCTCATAAAATATAACTCATATACCTGTTTTGTTCCATCCATATGAAAATAGACTCATAATTATTCAATTCCATATATTATTCATCATCTAATTGTATCTCTACTATTTTTAGTGATTTTTCAAACTCACGTCACTGGTGCTGTCTGAATCTATTTTATGGTAAATTTTACCTATTTCATGGTTTCCATGGATTAGCTAGCAATTTAGCATACATAACACCAAATATGATCATGATTAGCCATTCCCATAGCTAATCATTACCAAGCATTTCCATACCACTCAATAACCATATCATAAGACCATATATACAAAATGATTATAATGCTATACATGCCATACTCAAAATATACAAGCCATTATGCCAAGATGGTATACGGATAGTGTGAGAGAGCCTCCGACCGTTCCTAATTTCTGAGCTGGCTTGTCAAAACTACAAGGAATGAAAAGGAGGGAGTAAGCATAAATGCTTAATAAGTTCACATGCAAATAGCAAGTAACATAACCATATAAGCAAACATAAAACATCATTTGCATAATCATCACCAAGACATTCATATCACATTTTCATTTATCATCTTACCATATTGTTGTTATATCGATTTTTCAACCCGAGGGTTAAGTACATACCTGTTCAAAGTATCCATTTCACAACACTTACCAATACGTCCCTTTCATCTTGAGTATTCCTCCATTTCAGTAGAACTTTACCCGTTGAACACATCGGAATATAATTCGGATACATGGAAAGTTTGCACATAAGTGCCACATATGTAGCCAAGCTACCATGTAACCCGCCCATAAGTGAACTCGGACTCAACTCAACGAGCTCGGGCGTTCGCATCCATAAGTGAACTCAGACTCAACTCAACGAGCTCGGATGCCTAGTTACATCTCTCGAACTCGGACTCAACTCAACGAGTTCAAACATTCGCATCCATAAGTGAACTCGGACTTAACTCAACGAGTTCGGATGCTCAACCATCCTAGTGACATGTCACTTGTATCCTAATCTATTCCTAAGGTTCAAACGGGATTTTTTCCTCGATCTCACATCTTTGCCGTCTTCCACGGAATATCGGAACCGATACTCGGTGATAGTTCATACTCATCAAGTAATTCACATAATTACATATTATTCAACAATAACCACAAAACATAACATTTCATGATAATAATAAGCATCATATCATATAAACAACATTAAATTCCTTAAAACAACAATTATGTTACTACATTTACACATGAACTTACCTCGTATGCGAAAATGGCTACTTTTACCATTTCGTCCACAACTTGGTATTTTCCCCATTTTAGCCCGAATTTCAGTTTTCCTTGCTCTATCATTTAAAATATAGTCTAATTAGGACTCACATTATTCAAATTGACCCAAAATCATATTTTGGAAAAATTACAATTTTGCCCCTAAACTTTTGCATATTTACACTTTTGCCCCTAGGCTCGGGAATTAAACTTTATTCCTTATTCTTATGTTTTATAACATGCTGATCATTTTCCCTTCTATGGCAACATCAAATTCTCACTCTAACATGTACTTATGACTATTAGGTATTTTTACCGATTAAGCCCTTTTGCTCGTTTTCACTTAAAACCGAGTAGCACAAGTTGTCTAACATAATTTAAAACCTCATATTCTATCATAAAACACCAAAATACACAAATTTCACCTATGGGTATTTTTCCAAATATGAACTCTAGGTTGAATTATTGCTAGCATAAGCTTAATTGAGCTACCAGGACTCCAAAAACGTAAAAATCATTAAAAACGGGGCTTGGAATCACTTACTATGGAGCTTGGAAGCTTGAAACAAACCCTAGCTATGGAGAACCCT
This sequence comes from Gossypium hirsutum, assembly GCF_007990345.1. NCBI lineage: Eukaryota > Viridiplantae > Streptophyta > Magnoliopsida > Malvales > Malvaceae > Gossypium > Gossypium hirsutum. The sequence goes on from NC_053435.1 coordinate 51,943,431, forward strand.
TAAAATTTTGGCCTAATGAAGAAGATGGACAAAAATTGGCTTTTAAATTTGTTTTTAATTTATTTTAATAACTAAATAACCAAAATACCCTTACTACTAAACTTTCCAAAAATTCCTTCCATGTACTAATTTTGTCCATGAACTTAAAATTGGTCAAATTGCTATTTAAGACCTCCTCATTAATATTCCAAAACAATTTCATACTAAAAACTTCTAGAATGCAAGTTTTGCAACTTATTCGATTTAGTCCCTACTTTCAATTTAAGCACTTTAGGCATAGAATTTCATCACGAAATTTTCACACAATCATGAAATCATATCATAGACCTTAAAATAATCACAAAATAATTATTTCTATCTCGGATTTTGTGGTCACGAAACCACTATTCCGACTAGGCCCAAAATCAGGATATTACATGCCTATTTAGTATACACATATGTTAGTTTCATATTTCTTAAGGTTTGAGAACAATGTTGCTTTTGTTTTCATTTTGAAATATTATTTGGTTAGCCATGAGCCTTGAATGATTTTGTATGTATGTAATAGCTCATTTTCCAATGTGTTGGAAATAATGGTTTTGGGACCACAAATTTGCCAAATGAGTTTGTAAATATTATTATTTAATATTTATGAGTCAATTATAATATTATATTGGATTTTGGTTTAATAATTTTGCAAATTGAACGAACAATTAAGTTCAAGTGGTTGTTCCTAAAGTCTAGTGGTTTTGAAAATGAGGTTTCAGGACCTCATTTCCATAAACTGAGCCCGTAAATATTATTATTAAATATTTATATAGTTTTTATATAGGTAAATTGAAATTTGGTTCAGAAATTTTGGTGATTTAATAGTTAATTAAAGAAAAAGAACTAAATCGTAAGTCGCAAAAGTCGATTGCTATTAGTTTGAAAGAGTTAATTGATTATAAAAACATAAGTTTATGGTTTTTAATGGTAAATAAAAATAATTACTATATAGTGGACAGTTGTGAATGAAAATAATAATATATATGTTATTTTTATATTAAAATGTTAATTAATTTATAAAAAAAAAAAACATGACCATTTTTTCACCATTTTCCTCTTAAAAGCCGAGTTCTCCATTGTTGTAGAAGAAAGCTTTTGGCCAAGCTTCAAATCTCTTGCATGGTATGTGTTTTGAGTTCATTTTTAGTGATTTTTATGTTTTTGATATCATTATAGCTTAATATAGATAACTTAGGGACTAATTCATAAAACTGTTAAATGTTTTGAATTATGACATCGATGAATTTTTTATTTTTTTGAAGTTTAATGTTGTAAGCTTGGTTGTTAAATAGAAGTATTTTATAAAGTGATTTTGGTTAGCTTTAAGTTTAAGGACTAAATTGAAAAAAATAATAAATTTAGCACGAAATTATTGTGAAATTTCAATAATTATGAGTTGTATATGTATAAGTAAAAATTCAGCTAGCTTGGTCTTGGGCCTAATTGTGATAATTGTAAAAGTTTCGAGTTTAGGGACTAAATTGAAAAAAGGCAAAAGTTTAGGGCAAAAGTGTAACATATTAATTAAGTGTTATACATGTGAATTTAAGTGTTTTAAAGTATTTGAATTGATTAATTGAATGGAAAGATTATATTTAGATCTAGAATTGAATCAGTTGGTTGATAACCGCGGGGGAAAGGAAAAGTCGTCGAGTAATCATCGTTGAAGTGTTCGTAGCTATTGTGATTAGGTAAGTTCATAAATTGGTTATACTAATTAGTTTATGATTTTTTTGATTTAATATCTATTTATATATGTTGTGATTAAGTTCATTTACTTGTTAAATGGTAAGGGATGAAATGGACTAAGTTGTAATGTTAATTAAATTAAAGGTTATGTTTGAAAACGGGAAACTACATGGATGAATTCTTGTGATGAAATAATATGTATATGACTAAATGATATAGATATGAAACACGGCTCGTATGAACCTCGTGAATGCTTAGGATAGAAATAACATGTCATTAAGGTTATTACAGTTTCGGGTGTTGGTCTTGGATGTCATACTGATGGCTAAGGGCCTGGATTTGTTGCAGATTCTCGACAGCTCATGTGAGCAACATCGCGTAGCCTAACTGTAACACCCCGAACCCGAAACCGACACCGGAGTCGAACACGAGGTGTTAACTGACTTTAACCCCTTATAAAATTTATTTTCCAGACACTGCCCAATCTGTGTACTAGTCGTTTTAAAAATCATATCTTGAGTTTCGTAACTCGAAAATCAGTTTTGTAATTTTTCCCAGAAACTAGACTCATGTGCCCATCTATGTATTTTTTCTAGAATTTTTGGTCAGGCCAATTAGTACAGTTTATTAGTCAAAGTCTCCCATGTTGCAGGGGTCGACTACACTGACCTTTGCCCATTACGACTTGGATATCTCC